>NC_071092.1:22416470-22713970 GCF_027358695.1 Spea bombifrons | reverse complement strand
GCACCATGCAAACCAAACGGTAACACAGTGTATTGGAACAACCCCTCAGGGGTAGAAAAAGCAGTCTTTTCCTTTGCTCTCTCTGTCAAGGGAACCTGCCAATATCCTTTGGTCAAGTCCAATGTACTCAGATACCTAGCTTTACCCAACCTCTCTATGAGCTCATCCACCCGAGGCATAGGATAGGCATCAAACTTGGAGATATTGTTTAATTTACGGAAGTCATTACAAAAGCGTATTTCTCCATTTGGTTTAGGCACTAACACAATTGGGTTACTCCACTCGCTTTGTGACACTTCAATCACCCCTAGTTTTAGCATCTTTTTTATCTCTGCACTAACCGCTTCACGTCTAGCCTCGGGTATTCTGTAGGGCTTCAGATTGATTTTCTTTCCGGGTTCGGTGATAATATCATGTTTTATTATGTGTGTTTTTCCTGGTACTGGGGAAAACACATCTCTATTTTTTAGCACAAACTCTCTGACTTCCTGTTTCTGATGAGAGGCAAGAGTGTCAGCAATGTACACCTCTGGTTCTTTCCCACAAGCAACGTGAGTGGGTTGCCCTTTGGTCATGGTGAAGACCTCTCGCTCTACCCATGGCTTCAATAAATTCACATGGTAGATCTGTTCTGCCTTCCTCCTACCCGGCTGTCTTACTTTATAATTAACCTCACCGACACGCTCAATAATTTCATATGGTCCTTGCCAGCTGGCTAGGAACTTGCTTTCAACTGTAGGGATAAGAAGCAATACCCGGTCCCCCGGTTTGAAGATCCGAAGCCTTGCATTCCTGTTATAACTGACTTGTTGGGCCCTCTGGGCTTTTAACATGTTCTCCTTCACTATGGGCATTATAGCTTCCATACGCTCCTGCATTTGAGCAACATGTTCTATAACACTACGGTGAGGGGTATGCTCTTGTTCCCATGTTTCCCAATCAATACTGGAGAAAGGAAAAACATTATCCATTCCTTCTTCCTCATGGGTTTCCTCAGAGCACGTTACCTGAGGAACTGAGGGTTTTCCTGTTATGTTGCGGAAATGGGGGAAGTCCCTCCCTAATACTACATCGTAGGGCAACAGGGGTACCACCCCTACCTGCCATTTGACCTTTCCTACATCCGTGACAATATCAACCTCTGCCGTGGGGTATGAGTGGGTGTCACCATGTATACATACAATATCAAGAAGCTGCCTGGTATCTACTTTCTCTGGCTGAAGCAGAGCACTTTTTATCAAGGTAACTTCACTCCCAGAATCAATCAATGCTTGTACACTCTTCCCCTCCACCCTCACTGGTCTTAAATGAGTTGCATCAACAGCACTAGTAACCACACACATATTTGAACAAGTCAACACAGTCTTGTGTAGGGCCCTGGCTCCTACATCACACTGCATGGGCTCTTCACCCTCTGGACAATTACGCGCAAAATGTCCCGGCTCGTGGCATTTGAAGCATCTTATCTGTTCCTCAGTCTGCTCTTGTGGCCGTAATGGGAATGCCGGGTGCCTGTTACCACCATAGTCATATTGTCCCATGCGGGGTACAGGGTTTTGTCCTTTGCTTCCGGTTTTCACGCTTGTCCGGTTGTTAAGGGATCTGGACTTTGGCTGTGGAGAAGTACTACGTAGCTCCTTAACGGTCAAATACCTCTCAACCAGACACATCATCTCCTCTGGATCCTTCGGGTCCCCTTGGCTGACCCATTGTCGCAGTTCTGTAGGCAAGTTCCTGAGAAAGCGATCCATGACCACCATCTCCATTATTTTAGTAGCAGAGTTGATCTCAGGTTTCAGCCATTTCTGCGCAAGCCTCAGCAACTCATACATCTGGGTCCGTGTAGGTTTACCCATGTCATAAGCCCACTTATGAAACCTTTGGGCTCTAAGGGCAGGGGTTATGCCTATACGTGTTAGAATTTCTTTTCTGAGTTGTACATAGTCCTGGGCTTGGTCATCAGGTAAATCTTCATAGGCTTTCTGGGGTTCCCCACTTAGACAAGGAGCTAGTAACCCCGCCCACTGGCTTGCTGGCCAGATTTCTCTGGTAGCAACCCTCTCAAAAGTAGTGAGATAAGCTTCCACATCATCTGCCTCTGACATCTTATGCAGGAAATCAGTTGCTCGAATACGGGGCCCCTTATCCACAGTAGGGCTCCCTGCAGAGGGCGACAGCACTTTCTGCAAAACATTAGCAAGGACAGCTCTGTCCTCATGCTGGGCTTCTCTCAGGTTTTCAACCTGTGCAGTCAGTAAACGATTAGTCTCCTGCTGTACAGCAGTCGCCTGTACCAAAGCCTTCACCAGCTCTTCCATCATAACACCAAGGCAGATGACTAGTATGAAGGTACTGTACTGAGTGGGTGTCCCACGATTCACAAACAATCTTCAATATGCAGACTGGCAGAGACTTTGCATACCCACAGACCTTTTATGTGCTGATGCCCGCATTCTCCACCATATTGTGATCCTGCACCCTCACAGGGTACCAAACAGCACGGTCCTCTAGGGTATTAACGCCACATCTCAATTAGGTAATCACCCACGATTTATTTGCAGTCCACGTATGAAGATATTTACAGGATTACATAGAACACAAATTCTCTACAAACAAAAGCCTAGCTCGTCTGAGCGCTTACTAACATATAACTCCCCTCACTACACAGGGTCTAAAACTAAACAAAACGTAATCCCACCAACCTTTTTGATGGTCTCTCTTGTGCAAAGCAAGCCCTGCTGCTTCCAAACAAACTCTCTCTCTTCTGTCCAACAGGTCAGGTTATATTGCAGCCAGTGCAGCTAATTACCTGCAGCTGACCAGTGCATTGGAGTCAGCTTAAACTCCTGGCCTGGATCCTGGGTCAGTTCAGGTGCATGTAAACTGCGGGGCAGAGCACCAGCCTGCCCTATATGTCATAGAAAACCCTGCAAAATCGAGGGGGAATGTATACCCCTTCCACAACAACACCCCGCACCTTGTTACAATATATATACACACACATATACATACATATATATATATACCGTATATATACACACATATACATACATATATATATACACACACATATACATACATATATATATATATATATACACACACACATATACATACATATATATATATATATATATATATATACACACATATACATACATATATACATACACATATATATACACACATATACACACATATATACACACATATATACACACATACACACATACACACATATATATACACATATATACACACATATACACACACATATATATATATACACATACACATATATACATACATATATATAAATACATATACATATACATAATGTTTTCCTACCTTTCCTCTGTTAGTTACTTTTCCTCCTCCTCTTCGTTCTTCCTCTTGACTCTTCTTCTTCTTCTTCTGTCCTTCCGGTGCAGTAAAGAAGGTGGGCGTGGCTTCAGTGCTGTGTGCCGGGATCTGAATTCAAATACCGACACACAGCATCAGTTGCCGCGCGCATAGCAAGGGAGCAAGATCGGAGGTCTGTATTAACAGACCTCCTGCTCCCTTGATTGATTTTAAGCCGGTTGAGGTGAGATTTTTTATCTCCCCAACCGAGCTTGCTCCTCCAGCGGCGGACATTAATGTCCTTCTCTGGAGGAGTGCCAGCGTCACCCTGGACGGACTGCCCGCCCCCCCAGCTCCCCATTAGGTACTGTGCGCACAATGTTAGCTCGTGTGCGCTCCCTCAAAAAGTTATGTGCGCGCGCACAAGCGCACAGCTTAGAGGGAACAGTGGTCGCGACCCCTGTAGTTCCGCCACTGCCTAGCGTGTAATGGGATCACTGTGAAGTAGGTGGTTGCTAATTGGTTCCCGCAGACTGCCTCAGTTATGAGGTAGTCTCCTGCACCAGGAACTGACAGGTAGCGGTGCGCCGGGGAGCCCGGTGTGCAGGGGAGCACGCATCAATATTTATTTCATGACGTTCTATTGTAAGGTACGAAGGATGCCATTAAAAAATGTGATATTACATTTATTACATAAACACATGCTTTTGGGAAGGTTTGGTTGTATGTTGGATAAGCTATCTGGTTTTACAATGTAAGGTCATTTGCATAATATTGCACTACATACGGTTTGGAACCAAATGCTCCAACAGAGATGGGATAATCTCCAGGCGGTACAACATCTGACGCAAAGGGTGCTGTATTTTCACATAAATGTGTATTTTCACACAGATGTGTATATTTTCACATAGACTAAGTTTTTCTATACACTTGTCTTTGTGCTTTATTCGTCACAGATTCCCTGAAATATAACCCTGTAAGAGGGTCATAATTTCTTACACTATCCCATCAATATAGGTTTTTGGGCACATTTTTTTTCGTGACAGCACGAAGGATATAACGGGTTAAGCAGCACTGAGGTTTGAAAATGTAGGAATTACCTATCATAGATCTTGGCAATACGAAGCTCTCCTCTTCCTTTCCTTAAACTGATTCTTGTGGTGGATGCATGAGCAAGAATATGACCCCCAATTGGCTTTTTAGGATCTGCTTGGAAGCTACCAATAAAGATAACTAAATTATATATCCACAGGTTATATGATCTGTGCAAAGCATTTTAAAGAATGTATAATTTGTGGAAAGCAAATACCATATTTGCTCGATTATAAGACAAGATTATAAGACTAAGATCCAGAACCCCCGCAGCGCTGCTGGGGACCTAGATGCTCCTGTCTGGCAGCCGGTGGTTGTCTGCACGACGTGCGCAGACAACCTTTGCTGCTGCCGGCACTTCTGCCAGGGCTTCTATGACGGAATGCCAGCATCACATGACATTTCCGGTGCTCCATCATAAAAGCCCCGGTGAAAGTACCGTCTGACAGCAGCGGAGGGCAGAGTGGCATATGGCGAGGGGGGGGTGGCAAAGTGGCATATGAGATTTGCATAACTGGGGGGGGCAGGTTGGCAACTAAAAGGAAATAAAAACAAAAAATTCATTTTTCTTAATCAATTAAATATGAAAAAATAGTTTACATGTGAATTAGTATTTACTAGTAAAACTTTTTTCTTATAGGGTAGTCTTATATTCAGGCTTTTCCTTTTTTTTCTAAATTAATATTCAAATTTTGGGGGGTCGTTTATAATCGGGGTCATCTTATAATTGAGCAAATACGGTAGTCTTGCTCTTGAACGCTGAAAACTACTTACGTCATGGTTGCCCCTGGGTCAGCAGTCATTTGGTTTGTAATAAATACAGCAACATTATATTCTGTAGATGATAAAATAAACAAAGAAAGGTTTGCCGTTTGAGAGCATGATATCCAACACCTATTGATTGTTACATTTAAAGTACACCTGTCATAGAAAAGGTGACAAGGTGTCACCTTGTAGCCACCTAGAAAGGAAAGTGGGGTGAAATCTTCAAGGAGTGCGCTTTTTGGGAATATATCGTTTTATGGGGTTCACTTGAAATATGGGACCTCTACTGTGTCTGAATGAGACATGGTCCTAGTAATCAAAATTTCAAGTTTAAAAAATGAAATGTGCATGTTGCAATTTTGAGAAACAACATCTGAGAAACATGGCTTACCCATGCATATGGGATATTACTGCACTTGGACTGAAATACTGCATTTCTATACAATGTCTTTGTTAAAATGAGAAAAACCTGCACTTTACTGCAATGTGTGGCACAGATTTGTGGTAAAATGGTTAACTCCTTCAGGCACAGGGGTTTTTGGTACCTAGAGCTGTTTTGCCATTTTTACCATATATGGGTTTCATTAAAATTCCCATTTTCCTTTTTTCAGAACAAATAGGGCTTTCATTTGAAACCATAGAAACATGCAAAAAATATTTGTCAGTGCTAGTGTGTAAAAAAATCTATTACACTTTAATAGTGCCTCTGTTAAACAATGACCAAATTTATGTTCGGCAATATCCCCTGATTACAGACATACCCCACATACAGATTTTTATGTTCTAGAGGGCCATTATCCATCCCTTACATAGTACCTTATAGTTATGGTTTCTTTTTATTCTAAATGTTGAGGGGAGTCATGTGAGATGGGGTCAATGTCTTCTATAGCAGGGCTTGACAAATTTGTTTTAAATCTAGGAGCCAGGACTTTTTTTTGCCCTACACTCACAGTCTCACACTTTACCCTAGCCCTCACTTTGCCCCAGCGCTTTGCCCTGCACTCATACTTTGCCCCAGCACTTTGCCCTGTACTCACACTTTGTCCCAGCACTTTGCCCTGCACACACACTACAAAGCACCAGTGCATACTTTTAATTACCATTAATTAATCCCATTAATTAACTCTGTCCCCAGTTTCCCATAGGCATCTTTGTCACTAAACATAAGACTATGGGAAGCTATTTAGTGACAAAGATGCCTATAGGAAATTGGGGACAGAGTTTGCCTTTGCCCCCAGTCTCCCATAGCTTTGTCCCATCCTTCCACTGCCAAGGCATGCCCCCAGTTACTTCAACTTACCTGACCGAAGAACCTGATGTGCACTCTGCTGGATTCCAGCTGTCAAACATCTGTGCGATGCAGGCAACCTCGCTGCTGCTGCCGGCGGCTCCACCCACCCTCCTCACTGAACGGGGCTGGCACCGCTCCCACAAAGGTCATTGAGCACCGCTGGTGCCATCCACCAAAGTTATTGAGCAGTGCCGGCTGACTCACTTCTATTTCGAATCGACAGGGGTGGCATCTTAAGAAGCCGTCCCCGTTGATCCGAAATAGAATTGAGTCAGCTGGCCAGCGCGACTCAATGGACCTTCGTGGGCGGTGACAGCCCTGTTCAGTGAGGAGGGTGGGCTATTTCTATTTTCGCTGGCAGCAGCGCGGTTGTCTACATCGCACAGACGTCCGGTGCTGCCGGAAAGGAGGATCCAAGTCCCCTGCAGCACCGCAGGGGATCTGGATCTGGACCCAATTATAGGTTTGGCTCACAAACACCTAGGGCAAAATTATCAGTCGCCATGGGGACATGGGATTTTTTGAGCCCTGTTCTATAGGTTATTTTATTATAAGTGACCCCCCCTTCCTTCAGACTTATGTTATTACACTCTGTTCCACTGTGCACGGAGTGGAGGAAGGGGAGCTGTTGTATGTCCACCTTGACTAATTTAATCACCTCGCTCAATGAGGGTGGTGAGGGGCTGGGAACTAGAATGGTGAGTGGGGTCCAAACATAATGCAGCAATGTCAATCTGAAGTGTCATGCTGGCAGTGGTCCATTTTAAATACCGCATTTGCTCGATTATAAGACGACCCCCCAAATCTGAATATTAATTTAGGAAAAAAAGAAAAAGCCTGAATAAAAGACGACCCTATAGGAAAAAAGTTTTACCAGTAAATGTTAATTCATCTAAACTATTTTTTTTAATAAAAGCTATGATTGAGAAAAATATTTTGGTTTTATTTCCTTCTATTTTCCAACCTGCCCCCCAGTTATGCACATCTGCCCAGAAATGCCTCATACCCCCTATATGCCGCTGGAGACAGGAGGATCCAGGTCCCCTGCAGCTGCGGGGGATCTGGATCTTAGTCGTCTCATAGTCAGACCTATTTGAGGTCTGATTATAAGACGACCCTGATTATAAGATGAGGGGTATTTTTTAGAGCATTTGCTCTGAAAAAAACCTTGTCTTATAATCGAGCAAATACAGTATTAAGAAGCAGGTACACCTACTCTAAGAATACTTCATCTATACATTGAAGCCTACAACCAAGCAATAATAGTCTAGTGTGCAAGCATTGCATTGTGAAACTAAAAGCCTTTCATAGTACCTTCTGAGATCTTTTGAAGCCTGGACAGCATTTGCGCAAGTTTTTGTTGCCGCTCTGCCAGTTCTCCTCGACCACTGAAATCCACCCGGAAGAGAGCCATGATAGAGTCAATGATCTATGGAGAGACCTTAATCAGAAATGTAAGGTTTATACTGTCACCCTCCTTAGCATCAGGAGCAAACTGGAACAAGGTGGTTGCACACCAATGCATCAATATAATAATCTACAGCTTCACCGGATGTGCATCAAAGCCAGTGGAGTTGTGGATTATTATTATTGTTATAATACTTAATCTTAAATCTTGAAAAAGGATAAGCCATTTTGTTTACATATTAGTTTTCTTATGCTGGAACAAAATTACTAGAAATATACTAAAAATAACTAAAAACTAAGTAGCTAAAAACAACTAGAAACCACACTGGACTCTTTAGTGTCTTTTAAGTTTTATTACAAAACAAACCAAGTAATCAGTGACCACAAGTGAATACATGCTACAAATTCTAAATGCTATTTCAAAACATCCAACTGAGGTACAAATATTGGTTATTCAGTCCCATTATATGTCCACATAATCCTAGCATAGTTGTATTCTGACCAAACTGGCTATCTGGCCTTAACCATCGTGACTGGGTGCTGCAATGTGTGGCCACCGCTGGATATGCTTGGCCACAAGCTACAGTGGATATAAAAAGTCTACACCCCCCCCCCGTTAAAATGCCAGGTTCTTATGATGTTAAAGAATGAGACAAAGATAAATCATGTCAGAACTTTTTCCATGTGAACAACTTAATTTCAAAACAAACTGAAATCTTTGAGGGGGAAAATAAAAACCTGGTTGCGTACACCCTTAAACCAATACTTTGTTGAAGCACCTTTTGATTTTATTACAGCTGAGTCTTTTTGGGTAGGAGTCTATTAGCATGGCACATCTTGACGTGGCAATATTTGCCCACAATTCTTTGCAAAAGCGCTCCGAATCTGAGCCAAACATACCTTTTGCAATAATGGCAGAAAAGTTCAACCTTGTTTTTATCCGACCATAACACATTTTCCCATGTGCTTTTGGGGGACTTGATGTTTGTTTTTGCAAACTTCAGCAGGGCTTGGATGTTTTTCTTTGTAAGAAAAGGCTTCCGTCTTGCCACCCTACCCCATAGCCCATTCATATGAAGAAGACGGGAGATTGTCTTCACATGTAGCACACAGCCACTACCTGCCAGAAATTCCTGCAGTTCCTTTAATTTTGCAGTAGACTTCTTGTAAGCCTCCCTGACCAGTTTTCTTCTCGTCTTTTCATCAATTTTGGAGGGACGTCCAGTTCTTGGTAATGTCTCTGTTGTGCCATATTTTCTCCACTTGATAATTTCTTCACTGTGTTCCATGGTATATCTAATGCTTTGGAAATTCTTTTGTACCCTTCTCCTGACTGATATATTTCAACAATGAGATCCCTCTGATGCGTTGGAAGCTTTCTGCAGACCATGACTTCTGAGATGCAACTAAGCAAATGGCAGGTAAATCCTGCTAGAACAGCTGAACTTTATTTGTGATTAATTAGAGTCACTTTAAATGATGGCAGGTGTGTAATGACTATTTAACATGAGTTTGAATGTGATTGGTTAATTATGAACACAGCCACATCCCCAGTTATAAGAGGGTGTGCACACTTATGCAACCAGGTTATTGTGAGGTTTTTTGTTTTTTTTCCCCCTCAAACATTTCAGTTTGTCTTGCAACTGAATTGTTCACGTTATAGGTCACATTAAAGGTGGAAAAAGTTCTGACATGATTTATCTTTGTCTTTTTCTTAAACATCACAAGAACCTGGCATTTTAACAGGGGTGTGAAGTAGAGCTGAAACAACGAATCGATAAAATCGATAATAATCGATAACGGAAATCATCGATAACGATTTCCGTTATCGATTAATCGAGTGATCAATTCGTTGTTGGAGCACTCGGCTCCTTTTACTTACCTCCGCGAGCGTTCCCCGCTTCTGCTACACGCTCTGCAGTCTCCGCCTTCTAGCTACGTGACGGATGTGACGCGTTCCGGAGGTAAGTATTCTTCATGTCTATGTGCACGGATCGCACAGAGCCACTCGCACAGAGCGAATCGCTCTGTGCGAATGGAGCCACTCGCACAGAGCGGTTCGCTCTGTGCGAGTGGCTCCACTCGCACAGAGCGGTTCGCTCTGTGCGAGTGGCTCCATTCGCACAGAGCGGTTCGCTCTGTGCGAGTGGCTCCATTCGCACAGAGCGGTTCGCTCTGTGCGAGTGGCTCCATTCGCACAGAGCGGTTCGCTCTGTGCGAGTGGCTCCATTCGCACAGAGCGGTTCGCTCTGTGCGAGTGGCTCCATTCGCACAGAGCGGTTCGCTCTGTGCGAGTGGCTCCATTCGCACAGAGCGGTTCGCTCTGTGCGAGTGGCTCCATTCGCACAGAGCGGTTCGCTCTGTGCGAGTGGCTCCATTCGCACAGAGCGGTTCGCTCTGTGCGAGTGGCTCCATTCGCACAGAGCGGTTCGTGAGTGTGGGTGCAGGGCAGAGTGGGGGTGGGGGTGCAGGGCAGAGTGGGGGTGGGGGTGCAGGGCAGAGTGGGGGTGGGGGGTGCAGGGCAGGAGACTGGGTGCAGGGCAGAGTGGGGGTGGGGATGCAGGGTGTGAGTGTGGGTGCAGAGCAGAGTGGGAGACTGGGTGCAGGGCAGAGTGGGGGTGGGGATGCAGGGCAGGGTGTGAGTGTGGGTGCAGGGCAGAGTGGGTGCAGGGCAGAGTGTGAGTGTGGGGGCAGGGCAGAATGTGGGGGCAGGGCTGGGTGCAGGGCAGAGTTAGAGACTGGGTGCAGGGGCACAGTGCAAAGTGCTGGGTGCAAAGTGCCAGTGCTGGGTGCAAAGTGCCAGGGCTGGGTGCAAAGTGCTGGGTGCAAAGTGCCAGGGCTGGGTGCAAAGTGCAAAGTGCTGGTGCAAAGTGCTGAATGCTGGGTGCAAAGTGCTGGATGCAAAGTGCCAGGGCTGGGGCAAAGTGCTGGGTGCAAAGTGCTGGGTGCAAAGTGCCAGGGCTGGGTGCAAAGTGCTGGGTGCAAAGTGCTGGGTGCAAAGTGCTGGGTGCAAAGTGCAAAGTGCTGGGGCAAAGTTTCTTGAACAGTAATAGTCCACCTCTTTTCAGAATGTTTGGGGTTATTTTGTTTCATAAATATTGTGTTTGGGTTCTTGTACTTTGAAAATATTGTTTTTTATTACATCATAACAAAATAAGAATGTTAATGTAAATTTTAAGTTGTTTTTTAACATCCAGTTCATTAAATTCTTTTAAATAAACGAAAAATTTGCATATTGTTTTTTTTATCCGATTAATCGATTAATCGAAAAAATAATCGGCCGATTAATCGATTATTAAAATAATCGTTAGTTGCAGCCCTAGTGTGAAGACTTTTTATATCCACTGTACATGAGCATAAAAACCGTGATGTGCAGCCTCATAGCCAGTGTGGCCCTGGCTGTATAGCCTACCTTGGAACAGTAATAAACCCACTCAAAGTGCCTACCCACAAGTGCAGTATGCTTTTCACCTTCCAGAAAAAACAAGACACACAAGCATATACTCACACTAATTTACATACATACCCTACAGACATCAGTTCCAGTGCTCCATGGCAGTGTGTGTGGCTTCAGTGCTGAGCACCAGGATATGGCATCATACTCTGATCATAATCTCAGAGTCGGCACAGTTCACAAGGGAGCACTGAAACGGAGGTCTGTTGTCACTTGTCACCATTGTGTCACATGCCATAAGTTTGCTGTTGCTACACTAGAAGTATTATCTGGAGTTTTAAATAATTAAGCTAATTAATCATGCTTGATCATCAATAATGCCAACATTCTTTGTCCAATTTGTGTAAACTGGTGGCAAATATAAATAAAGGTAAAACAGGAATGTACAATCCTACTAATACTTAGATGGATCTCCTGCCACCTAAAGGTGAGATTAAACTGCTCAATATCCTGAAAGACATGACAGTTGCACTGTATGTGTACACAAATATCCTGTATCTCGGACATGTAGAACACATGCTCTAGATGTGATTCGTCAAGAGAAACTTAACTGAGACATAAACTCGATTCGCATAGTTTTAAAAGTTAAAATTATGTATGCCAGCTCCAGCTACTATTTGCATTGCCGAATTTGCACTAGATCATAAGTTATAGTTACCAATAGTTTAAAAATACCAGCTTCTTCATGGAATTTAGCAGCCACGTAGTCTAACAGCTCCATCTGGTGTTCACCTACAAAACAGATATTATTGGCAACAACTTATTATTACATTTGAATATGCTGACAAAGCATAGATGGAGATGTTTGATCACCATCATTGCACTTTAAAATCAAATTGACCCCTCAGTTGTTAATTTACTAAACTGACAAATGTAGCTCATTTAACTTAGCAAATTAGCTACTAATTATATTTAAATAAACTGGTTTTGTCACATCAGCTGTTCAGCTGCATATTTAACGCTCCTTTAGACGTAGAGGTATGTGCACAAAAAAGCATTTGGGCTACTACTGCAATCGGTGAATGTTGTCATATATATCGTTCAGCATTGGCACCTAATGTGTAGAAGAAACCATAAGCAAAATTGCATTTTTCTATTTTACTATAGGTTTTTATATATTGGCACTAATAATTATTATGTTTTCTGTATTTCTTAAAAAAGGTCCAACTTGCCTTGAACGAAACAATGTAGAATTTATGTGGGTACATCAAATATGGAAAAGGGCAATCATGGTTTAACAAGCAAAAAATGCCAAAAAACGCCAGTAGTTCATACTCCACTAGGGTATGAAAATTTCCCATGGCCCTAAATGAGTTAAAGGTTTGTGATTTTCTATACATGTGCGATTAGCTGCTGTATTGATACTGAGTGATTTACTATAAACAGTGGCTCCACCTTAGGCATTTTTATTATTTTTATTTATTTATTGAGTGTTTATTACAATGGCTGTGATCCACAATATGACAGCCAACATGCCAGCCAATGGTCTGCAAGACAGCTTTTCACATAAACAGCTTAATGGTTGAAATATACATTGAAGTGGTCACCAGAAACGTCACAATCGATAATTCAATCAAGTAATATCTGTGAAGAACAAACATATTAACCAATTTCAACATAATGTGAAAAAGGGTTACATCAGGGGTTTTAACAGAGTTCAATAATTTTGATTGTTAGTTCTGCCAAGCAGGGCCCTCTGCATATTCTATTTTTGTTTGTTTAAATATACAGTTATTACACATAACCCACTTTTGAACCAGTGTTAATTTAAGTTTTAGTTTGAAATTCCGAGGGTTGTATATTTTTTTAGTTGATTAAAATCTGCTGGAGATTTGCTCGACTAAAGCTACTGGAGATTTAGTCGAGCAAATCTCTAGCAGATTTTAATCAACTAAAAAAATATACAACCCTCAGAACTTCAAATGGTGGTATTTTAACTTTTTCCATGCACATATTTTACCACCAGCCTTTGTTACAGTTTGCTGTAGTATTTTCGTGTATGTTTTTTTCCCACACGCATTTTACTTCAGGAGGTGTGCATTTCGTGGCATTTGGACATCTGGTCAGTCTGGCCCACGTCCCATATTTGCGACATCTTTGAAGCTGGCCAATTCAATTTACCCAATCAAATCATACATTTTTTTAAACTAGGCACCCCATGGGCATTTAACATGCCAATTTATTTTTGTATTAACACTGTTTATTGACAAAGCATGCTACAAAATAACATCAGACAGTTCAGTTCCATTGATACATTGCAAGTCAGGAGTAACATGAGTGCCTCATACAGAATGACATGAAAATGAGTTACACGGAGCATAAAAGAACATATTCGAGGCAGCCAGAGTAACATGCCAATTTTTTTACTCTTTCCATGCTACAATTTTTGTGAAGATGTAGCGCTTATTGTAGGACTTGCTCATAAAAAACTTTTTTTGGGTATATATATATATATATGGTAACATGTAAAAATAATTCCCCACTGTCACCATAAAAAATCCATATATATATATATATATATATATATATATATATATATATATATAATTTATTTTTTTATTACTATTATTTTTTATTTTATTTTACTAATCACATTGTGATTAGTGAGCTGGGCTCCATTGACATGCATGGTTGAATGCAGTACCTGGATAAACCCTCTGTGAACTCATTGATCTGACTGTTGGGCCGCCATCTTGTGAGTGGCAACAACGCCATTCACTGATGGCACTTGTGGTTGCTCTTTGGAGCAATCACAAGGCGATTAGGGTAGAGGGGTTGTGTTGCTGAATGCCTAGATATCGAGGCATGTCAGCAACACTGATTACGCTTAGGAAGCGATTGTTGATCGATTCCTAAGCTCTGTTTTAGCCAGCCACCGCCGTCTTTGATGATTGTTTTTCTGTAGGGGGAGGGCTTACCTCCCATGATCCGCGGCTAGCCTCACTCATGAGGCTTCCGTGGATGCTGCAAAGTCCCTCCCAAACATTTTTGTCGTGTTTTCGTTCATTGACGAAAATTGCAATGATTTTCATCATAGTTTTCGTCCTATTAACTTTGGTTTTTTTTTAGTTATTGTTTAGTTTTCGTCACGCAGCTGTGACGAAAACTTTTCATCAATTAAATTAACACTGTTTTGGACTTTGTGGAATCTATATGTGATATATAAATCATGTTATTATCATTTGATAATTATGTTCAAATGAAAACTGTACCAAGATTTTATTGTCCTGCAATGAAAGATCCCTCTTAGGAAACTACAAACATGCCAGTCTAATGTTACTAATAGAAAGGCAGGTACATACCCTACACATTCAGTTTTACTGAAAGCTTAAAATAAATAAACAAAAGTAAAACAAATGTAATGTAATGTGTTGCAAAAAAACAGTCACAGAGATAACAGATATCTTACTGGTGTATGCCCGAGCATATAACACATTGTCCAGCACTGAATCATGATCCACACCAAATCGGTCAGCTATATCTCTCAGACGATCTGGACGACTATAGGAAAAACAGTTAAGGAGGTTGTATCAATATGTGAATCTATGCTTCAAACAGGGCATTTGCCACAGGGCCACTTGCTGCTTACTTGTTGTGTCTTTTTTATTTTTGCCTGCACCTCAGAGAAGGAACACAGTTTTGTGCGTAGTGTTGTCATTAGATCGCCTATGGCAGGGATAAGTAAGAGTAGAAGCTGCATGACAGGACAAGGCTCAGAGTTACATTCAGGGTCCCCCAGCCAGCAGATATACATGGGCCAAATTGTTCTTATTCACTGTCGAAATGTATGTGTCTACGTTACAGGTAGAAGTGTGGAGATATATATATATATATGTCAGTGTGTATGCATAAGTGTACATATTTATGTGGAGATGTCACTCTATTAATGCATAAGGTTCTCTGTAAGTGGTTGGGTATATGAATTATTACTTTGTGTCTATGTATATCAGCTTAGTAGCACAAGGAAGAAGCATTACTACTGTTACATATTTTAAGATTTCTCATTTCCTATTAAGTTGTATTTAAAATACTTGGCTATGCATCAACATCAACATAGACTAGTCACTAATAAATTATATGAAAACAATAGATCCGTTCAAAGAACTCTTGGAATAGCTTGAAGTTCTACACACTTTGCATGAGTGAGCGTGGCTATACTTTTGCCTTCAGGGTAAATGATGGGAAAAGATTATGACCTGGACCCTTCTGGTTGTCCTAATTTTCTGGGGACAAACTTAGAACAGGCATAGGGGGTGTAGAATTGTCTGGTCAGCTATTGCATCTTACGCTGAGGAAGTCAAGAGCCTGGTATAAAAAGGTGACAATCTGCCTCATGCAACAGATAATTTTTATTTCATTTTAAAAAAATATATCCAGGAAAATGTACATTTTTTTCCAATTTCAGCAGCAGGTGATATCTGCGATACTAGAATAGGTGAAGTGGAGACAAGAATTGGGGCTACTCAGTTTCTGAGAAAAAAGTAAACTCCAGAGGTGCTGCCTTGTCTGTTATAGTAAGGTTAAAAGGATAGAAGGCATTTTACTGTCTCCATTGCCCCTCACAACCAGGCCTGTGTATTGGCACGTGTTTCAGGCTATATCATACAGAAGCCAACTTCTAAATATGGTTTAAGGTTCAATTCTTAACTTCTTAAATTTTTTGGAGGGAAGCAAATTTTAGTTCAGTCAGTATCTCCTTCCCCAAATGTCCTGTTTAGAGATTAATACCTGCATATTTTTCTTGGACATGCAAAATGATTAGGGGAAAGAAGTCACAACACCCCAAAACACCCTTTATCCCCCAACAAACCTATGCATGGGTGGTATTACTGTACTCAGGAGATGTTGCTGAACACATATTTTTGGTGTTTGGCAGTAACATTTAACATGATCAGTAAATCATTCTTTGAAAAAAAAAAATACGAGTCAAGAGTTTCACAAACCCTGAAGTGTCTACTACAAAATGTCCCAAATAGGACATCGGCACGGGTTGACTACATGTAAAAATTTAAAGTTGGAAAACTGAAATGCACGTGTCACTAATGTGGCCTTTTATCCCCAAAATAAGCACTTCAAATAACCCAACAAACCTATGCATGGGTGGTATCACTGTATACTGGAGATGTTGCTGAACCTCTATCACTAATTCTGAGAAAAGAAATGGTTTTGAAATAGCAATGCGCTACTTGTACTTATTGCCCTAGAACTGTATAAGCATATACCACCTGTGCTGGGAGGCTGTTCCATTTATCTACTACACTCTCAGTAAAGTAAAAATTCCTTACATTAAAGTCATCCATAACCTCCAACTAGTTAACAAAAGGATACAAGGTGTTTTCTGTGTCAATAAAAATTACTTTTCCTCCCGAGTATCCACTTGGTCCAGGGAGCTGTGCAGTTACTGAGAGCATACAAGACAAACAATTGGTTAGGTACACCCAAAAGCAGTAGCTGATCATGAAGCTGGCACATTTGCACTGACAAAGCTCTTCATGACTAAGTTGCATCTTATACATTTACCTACATGTGCTTGAAATATATAGGTACTTAGCTGACTCTATCCTAGATAAGTAAAGATATTTACTAAATCATGCGTTTGCAGATAAATTAAAACATTTCAGAGCTCTCTTCTTCAGGCAGAAAAATCCATCTGGTTTAATTTATTAGAAATCTATCTTCAAAACTATGCAAGACAATAGAAGCATGTATAAAAGGGATAGTTACATCTCATTACCAAAGTATTGGGCTACTTGCACTATTTTTGTCAATAAGCAAATCCCCATTTAGATGATTAATTGTGGGCTTTGTGATCCCCTTCTCATTGTCACAAATTTTAGATCTGTACTTGTGTGCTCAAGTACTTGATTCACTTGAGTGGATTATGCTACACTGCTGCCACCTGCAGGAGTCAAATCCTTTTCTTGTTACTAATATATAACTCACAGATGTGCTTTCTTACTTTTATTTTTTGTTAGATTCAGATATAAATTACATATATAGTGACAAACAATCCGTACTGAACAGTGTTTCTCAGGGACCTTCTAGGGTTAGGAACTGAGTTCTTGGGTCTGTTCACTATAATCCAAGGGAATGAGGTTCAGTAAAGAAACTAAATAAACAATCAGAACCCCTGTTCTTCTGAGTACTAGCTAATATTATGTAGTGCAACCTAGCAGCCTCTTCGGCAGCCTTCCTGGGAGGAAATGATCATTCTCCAGAGCCTAGCTTTAGTCTGCTTTGTATACATGTGCTAACCAGCCCACAGGGGTCCCCAGTCAATTGCCCTTAAACCAGCCAGTCCTAGGGAAAATCTGGACCAGGCTAGAGTGTATAAACAGCCAGTGAGTAGGATGACAAACTGGCCCACCACACACTTTGGTATACTCCACCCCAGGGACCCAAAGTACTTGGTGCACAATTATTGGATTTGCAACTGTCCCAAGCCCTCCCTGGTGGCGTATCTTCCCACTACCCAGCATATAGTGTAACATCTTGGGTACCAAAGACATCCCATGCAGAACCACACCTTGCATTCTGTAAAAAAATACATATAAGGTTGTGGGGAAAAAAAGTACACCCTCTTTGAATTCTGTGGTTTTGCATATCAGGACATTATAACAATCATCTGTGCCTTAGCAGGTCTAAAAATGTGGTAAATACAACTTCAGATGAACAATGCATGCCATATTACATGTGTCATGATTTGCTGTTTTTTGAGCTTAGATTTTTCAGATGACAGAGAAAAGCACAATTAAGACTTTATAATAATTAATACCCAATTCCTGACATATTCCACAAACCACATATTTGTGAACAATTACAGAGGCACATGCTTCTGTCACGCTTAGTTCCCAATGAGAACATGTGTTAAGAGTCAACCAGCGCCATGAAACATGATGGCGCTATATAAAACAAAAATAATATTGACAGTGTCTGCTTTTATCTTAGGAGGAAAGCATCCAGTATACTATCTATACATACCACAAAGAGTATGAGACAGCTGTGTTTTCCCAGTTCTGAATTCTGTTAATAAAATATAAATGCAATTTTTTCGGATTATGAAAGGAAATCATATTTACGAAACGTAACCTTACTTTTTACAACTGCAAATGCAATGAAAACTTTCCAAAGATCCTTTACATTCTTAAAGGTTTCAGTAATTTTATTAGTAATTGCTTAGTAGTGATAATGTAAGCTTTGATGGTGCTTTATTTGATTCCTGTTTTTATCTATTATTATTCTAAAGACTGTATTATCCAGAGAATGTAGCATCCCAATACTTTTGAAAAGGAAAAGTGGGCATACAATCAGGGTATTCTGATGAAAAAAGACAAGCATTAATCTAAAACTAAACTAAAATTTGGAAAGGTAACATTTATTAAAAAAAAATCTAACTTTTCTCATTGTCATGGAAACTCTGACCTTTAGTGCAACTGTTTTTGAAATATGTTAGGAAGACTGTTGGGTCACACGAGAAAGCTAGTCATATCAAGGAACAGTTATAACAGTTATAACTGCTTGTTATTCACAAAACGACAATAATAGGAGATAGCATTTTACAGCATTGTGTCCAGCTAAAGTTGCAAACATGGAACTGACAAGAAATGCAAAAGCATGATGCCAGCTTCAACTGCACTTGACACAGAACTCACTTGACAATGAAAAGTTGGTAATGCAAAAATTCAAAAAAGTATTGCAAACTGATGATGTCCTTTAAGGTTTCATTTTAAATAGTAATTCAATGTAAAAAAAACTATTTGAAGGGACACTCCAGCCATCATTTCCACTTTAATACATACGATAGATGTGTGTTCCCTTTAAATTTTCATTGTGTTCTACTTGCAAATTTCCAGAGGGATTCTGCATAACTGCTCACCCTTTGTCACTTACCTGAGAAGAAGACCACGCCTCTAACTCACAGCAGCCTCAGCCGCTGTGAAGAAGGGGGAGACCTCTCGCCTCCGTGTCACAACAGCCTCAGCGAAGAAGGGGGAGGCCCCCCGCCTCCGTGTCACAACAGCCTCAGCTGCTGCGAAGAAGGGGGAGACCCCTGCCTCCGTGTCACAGCAGCCTCAGCCGCTGCGAAGAAGGGGGAGACCTCCCGCCTCTGCACAGCAGCCACAGCCAGGAATGCTCCAGACGTAACGGAAACATTCAAATTTCGCCAAAACATTCCTGCCCATTTTAGAATCTCAGAAACCCTTGGACTTTGCCTTGTGATGGTCGTGCCTATATTCTTTAGTGCCAATTACTCAGTATGTGTTTCTGGTTGATTTCCTGTTGCTGGTCTGGCTTGTTTATTCGTTATTCCTGATAGCTAGCTAGCTCTACGATATTCCAGCTCTCTGGCACCCTGACCTTGAACCCTTATTGCAGTCCTGCCTGATACCAGTGTCTCCAGTTAGGCTATACGTGACACCCCTAAGCTATTTTCCATGCGCAAGTTGTGTTTCCCTTTCCTATCTTTTCTTTCTTAATGTGTTTCCCTTTCCTATCTTTTCTTTCTTAAATCTGCTATCTTTGTCCACATCTCCATGGACATAACCCAGTGGGAACTTCTGCCAAAATGGGGGCCCTTGCAATGATGTCCTCTCCCCAATTTTCAAATCGGGGCAGAGGGTGTTACAAAAGCGCTGTCATTTTGACCTAACTTGAACTCAAGGCAATATGGCGGCACATCCAGTGACATCCTCTCCCCGATCCTCCAACAGGTGGTGAGGATGTCACCAAAAGCGCATTAATTTTGCCCTAGCTTGCTTTTAGTGATTATGAAGAGTGAGGTTACAGTCTGTCCTCATATGGAATAACCACATGTGTTATACCTGGTCAGTATTAAAAGGGGTTTAAATTAATTTCCTATTGGTGAATATGTGTTGGGCAGGATTGCCTTTTACTTTTATATTACTCGTCAAGCTCAAATGTCCAATTCCTCAACAGCCCTAATGTACCACACTTTTAGGATCTCTATAATCTAATGAAACATTTATCACTATGCATCATAGAACAATGTTGTATGCATTCTAAACACCTTATCTTAGGCCAGGACTGTCCATCATGCTAACAGCTTCTGTCTTGTGCAACAGATCCAACCCTAGTGTGCAGGCTGAAACATTGTAAGAGTACAGAGTGCAGCTGCATGTATAGGTCAGTGGCTGCACATAAATAATTTAATGGCTCCTGATCTTTTTTATACATAAATGTTTAATGATATTCAGGGGGATACAGAAAAAATAAAGAGGAAAAGGGTCATGGGGCCATTGTGAGATAATTCCCTCAATACAGTGATATTCATAAAGATAGTCAGCACTTCAAGAATCAAAGGCAACGATATCTTGTTCTGTGCATTGATCACAGAGAAAGGCTTTCCCTGTCTTATCCACCAGGGCCGATTTTAATCCTCAGTTTCGCCCTGCCTTAGCTCTCAAAGACACTTAATATCTGGTTATTGAAACCAGTATTTTAATTGAACAATACATTTAGAAACATTTTATATGTAATATCACTATAATTACCTCCAAATGACTCTGTTATTGCCATACTTTCTATACCTCCTCCTAATAATTTGCTAAAAATAAAAACAAATATTTAACAGTTTTTATTAATATATTACATAAAAGGCAGAAATGGAAAAGTGCTGGGATTGTAAATGGTTTTGGAAAGATATTTGAGATGATACAACTATTCTTTCTTTTTACAATATCTAAATACCAAAGAATTAGCCAATTACAAGTACCAATCTAGAAAACACATGCAATGCTTACTCAAACTCTTGGCTTCCTGTAGAAATGTGAAACACCATTTTCCTTTTTGCACTGTATTCAAAGGCAGTAAGAAAACCTGGCTCCTGTAAAAGGCAGACAAGCACTTACATATACAAAAGTGTAGTTTTTTAAGCGCATTGTACTTTAGCATCAACAACATCCAAAAATTGTAACATTTAACTAACAAAGATCAGCAATTTGTGTGTATATTAGGGCTGAAACAACGAATCGATAAAATCGATAATAATCGATAACGGAAATCGTTGTCGACGATTTCCGTTATCGATTAATCGAGTGATCGATTCGTTGTTGGAGCACTCGGCTCCTTTTACTTACCTCCGCGAGCGTTCCCCGCTTCTGCTACACGCTCTGCAGTCTCCGCCTTCTAGCTACGTGACGGATGTGACGCGTTCCGGAGGTAAGTATTCTTCATGTCTATGTGCACAGATCGCACAGAGCCACTCGCACAGAGCGAATCGCTCTGTGCGAATGGAGCCACTCGCACAGAGCGGTTCGCTCTGTGCGAGTGGCTCCATTCGCACAGAGCGGTTCGCTCTGTGCGAGTGGCTCCATTCGCACAGAGCGGTTCGCTCTGTGCGAGTGGCTCCATTCGCACAGAGCGATTCGCGGGGGTGGGGGTCCACGGTGGGGTGGGGGTGGGTTTTCAGGGGATGCAGGGTGTGAGTGTGGGTGCAGGGCAGAGTGGGGGTGGGGGTGCAGGGAAGAGTGGGGGTGGGGGGTGCAGGGAAGAGTGGGGGTGGGGGGTGCAGGGCAGGAGACTGGGTGCAGGGCAGAGTGGGGGTGGGGATGCAGGGTGTGAGTGTGGGTGCAGGGCAGGGTGTGAGTGTGGGTGCAGGGCAGAGTGGGAGACTGGGTGCAGGGCAGAGTGGGGATGCAGGGCAGGGTGTGAGTGTGGGTGCAGGGCAGAGTGGGTGCAGGGCAGAGTGTAAGTGTGGGGGCAGGGCTGGGTGCAGGGCAGAGTTGGAGACTGGGTGCAGGGGCACAGTGCAAAGTGCTGGGTGCAAAGTGCCAGTGCTGGGTACAAAGTGCCAGGGCTGGCTGCAAAGTGCCAGGGCTGGCTGCAAAGTGCCAGGGCTGGGTGCAAAGTGCAAAGTGCTGGTGCAAAGTGCTGAGTGCTGGGTGCAAAGTGCTTGCTGGGTGCAAAGTGCCAGGGCTGGGGCAAAGTGCTGGGTGCAAAGTGCCAGGGCTGGGGCAAAGTGCTGGGTGCAAAGTGCTGAGTACAAAGTGCTGGGTGCAAAGTGCCAGGGCTGGGTGCAAAGTGCTGGGTGCAAAGTGCTTGCTGGGTGCAAAGTGCCAGGGCTGGGGCAAAGTGCTGGGTGCAAAGTGCTGGGTGCAAAGTTCTGGGGCAAAGTGCTGGGTGCAAAGTGCCAGGGCTGGGGCAAAGTTTCTTGAACAGTAATAGTCCACCTCTTTTCAGAATGTTTGGGGTTATTTTGTTTCATAAATATTGTGTTTGGGTTCTTGTACTTTGAAAATATTGTTTTTTATTACATCATAACAAAATAAGAATGTTAATGTAAATTTTAAGTTGTTTTTTAACATCCAGTTCATTAAATTATTTTAAATAAACGAAAAATTTGCATATTGGTTTTTTTATCCGATTAATCGATTAATCGAAAAAATAATCGGCCAACTAATCGATTATTAAAATAATCGTTAGTTGCAGCCCTAGTGTATATATATATATATATATATATATATATATATATACATACACACTCCCTGGCCACTTTATTAGGTACACCTTGCTAGTACTGGGTCCCCCCCCCCCCTTTGCCTTCAGAACTGCCTTCATTCGTCATGGCATACTTTCTACAAGGTGCTGGAAACATTCCTCAGAGATTTTGGTGTCCTGATGAAAGTCAAATAAAGACTGAAACGTTGACCTGCAAAAGAGGCATCTGTGTTTATTTGAAAACGACCTAGAGTGCTGGTATCTATAGACTGTGTGTGTGTGTGTGTATATATATATATATATATATATATATATATATATATATATATATATATATAGCACACATGTCACAGTCCATCTGACGTTCAAGCAGCCATTTTCATACATATAGCTAGAGCTGAAACAACGAATCGATAAAATCGATAATAATCGATAACGGAAATCGTTGTCGACGATTTCCGTTATCGATTAATCGAGTGATCGATTCGTTGTTGGAGCACTCGGCTCCTTTTACTTACCTCCGCGAGCGTTCCCCGCTTCTGCTACACGCTCTGCAGTCTCCGCCTTCTTTTAGCTACGTGACGGATGTGACGCGTTCCGGAGGTAAGTATTCTTCATGTCTATGTGCACGGATCGCACAGAGCCACTCGCACAGAGCGAATCGCTCTGTGCGAATGGAGCCACTCGCACAGAGCGGTTCGCTCTGTGCGAGTGGCTCCATTCGCACAGAGCGGTTCGCTCTGTGCGAGTGGCTCCATTCGCACAGAGCGGTTCGTGAGTGTGGGTGCAGGGCAGAGTGGGGGTGCAGGGCAGAGTGGGGGTGCAGGGCAGAGTGGGGGTGGGGGGTGCAGGGCAGGAGACTGGGTGCAGGGCAGAGTGGGGGTGGGGATGCAGGGTGTGAGTGTGGGTGCAGAGCAGAGTGGGAGACTGGGTGCAGGGCAGAGTGGGGGTGGGGATGCAGGGCAGGGTGTGAGTGTGGGTGCAGGGCAGAGTGGGTGCAGGGCAGAGTGTGAGTGTGGGGGCAGGGCAGAATGTGGGGGCAGGGCTGGGTGCAGGGCAGAGTTGGAGACTGGGTGCAGGGGCACAGTGCAAAGTGCTGGGTGCAAAGTGCCAGTGCTGGGTGCAAAGTGCCAGGGCTGGGTGCAAAGTGCTGGGTGTAAAGTGCCAGGGCTGGGTGCAAAGTGCTGGGTGCAAAGTGCCAGGGCTGGGGCAAAGTGCTGGTGCAAAGTGCTGGGTGCAAAGTGCTGGATGCAAAGTGCCAGGGCTGGGGCAAAGTGCTGGGTGCTGAGTGCTGGGTACAAAGTGCTGGGTGCAAAGTGCCAGGGCTGGGTGCAAAGTGCAAAGTGCTGGTGCAAAGTGCTGAATGCTGGGTGCAAAGTGCTGGATGCAAAGTGCCAGGGCTGGGGCAAAGTGCTGGGTGCAAAGTGCCAGGGCTGGGTGCAAAGTGCTGGGTGCAAAGTGCAAAGTGCTGGGTGCAAAGTTTCTTGAACAGTAATAGTCCACCTCTTTTCAGAATGTTTGGGGTTATTTTGTTTCATAAATATTGTGTTTGGGTTCTTGTACTTTGAAAATATTGTTTTTTATTACATCATAACAAAATAAGAATGTTAATGTAAATTTTAAGTTGTTTTTTAACATCCAGTTCATTAAATTCTTTTAAATAAACGAAAAATTTGCATATTGGTTTTTTTTATCCGATTAATCGATTAATCGAAAAAATAATCGGCCAACTAATCGATTATTAAAATAATCGTTAGTTGCAGCCCTACATATAGCCATTATGGATCATTTGGACCTTTGTGTGCCTATACTCAAGCAGCACATGCTTGTCAATGTGGTACTAAATCATGTGAAACAGATAACATACCAGGATGGGGTATAGAAATATGTTACTCACTACTAATTTATTGGCAGCCTCTTTGATCTTGTCCACTTTAGCTTCAGAAAGACCTTTTATATTACACATGGCTTTTTTTGTAGTCATCTGGACACCTTTTACAGTGCATATTCCTACTAATTTCAGCTTTTTTATATCGGCTGCATTCTGTGGAATGAAAATCTTTTAAATATTTTCCATAATTTTTAGACGATACAAAAGATATTTGTATGTAGTTACAAGAGTCCATAAAATGCAAGAGCCAGATATTTTGTACTTACAATGCCATGTTTCTGTAGCATGTCAATATCTTGGAAAAATGAGTCCTATGGAAGAGGTATTGAATATTAAAAAACATAAGGATCACTCATCCTTTTAGGATAAAACCTGCAAAGACGTTTACTGCTTATAACTGAACAATTTTAACAATATGTTCAGTTAGTTTACATTTTCAGCCTTCCACAAATAAGTCATGACATCATAATTGATAACCTGAATTCCAAAACTAGAAAGGCCTTCAGCAGTTCTTCATTTCTTACGTAGTCACAATTTGTTTGACTTTATACCTCACATAAGACTTGTTTCAACACTACACTTTCTCTGTATTCAGCTTGTGCTTAGCAGAAGAAGACCTACAATGACAAGTCCTTTACACCTTTTGAAGAGTAGCAGATCTACAGTATGAATTTTATGTTCCCAATGCTTGGTGTTTATACACAGCTCAATTTTGTACAACTTGTCACTGTGAATTACAGCGACGGGTACTTATACAACCTACATAGGAGATGTGCAGGAGAGACCAGTTTCACTGCAGGCACTGATATTTACTTCTTTGAGTTTACAGGAAACTGTTTTTTCCTTAATGCTTTGCCCGAATATAGGCCGCAGCCCCCCCCCACACACACACTTTAAGTCTTTAAAGTGCGGGCTTCTTTGAGGGAGCGCCAGCGTTACATGACCTTCCAGTGCTCCACCATAGAAGCCCCAGCGGAAGTACCGGCCAGCAGCAGAGGAGGTTGTCTGAGCACATCAAGCAGAAGTTCACCGGCTGCCAGAGAGGAGGATCCCCCGCACAGATGCAGGAGACCTGTATCCTCCTCTCTGGCAGCCGTTTCACTATTCAACTCATGTATTTTTTTTTTAAAATAGCACCAAACTTTCAGGGTGCGGCCTATAACCGAGCCAATACGGTATATATTCCACTTACTTCATCATCATGAAAACCCGCTTCTTCCTCAACAAACTGATCCTCCACTGATTTCATCTACAGATAATTAAAACTGAAAACAGAAATAAGAGTTATTTATTATTTAACAGCATGTTAGTTATGAGATAACTAATAGTCAGTAATTACATTTGGCTCCAATGCACAAAGATCCACTCAGTCCTTATTATTTGACCATTGCTCTCTGGCCTCACAAGCATAAGCAGTAGCTAAAGTTAAAGGCTAGCCCTTTCACACATTTGAGAGAAAACACTGATTCACATGTTCATAATGAATTAATGAATTCATACATATATACACTAAAGTTCAAAAGTTTGGAATCACTTGCTGTGTTCATGAAAAAAAGGGGACATTTCTAGCTGTGTTGACATAATTGCAAAATGGTTTTCCAATAATCATTTAGTCTTTTAAACTTAAACTTGGATTAGCTAACACAATGTGCCATTGGAACACAGCAGTGATGGTTGCTGATAAAGAACCCCTGGACCTCACTGAAGATATTCCATTAAATCTTGCCAGTTCCAGCTACAATGGTCATTTACAACATTAACAATGTCTATACTGTGTTTCTGATATTTTTCATGTGATCGTTGCAGAGGGATCGTAGGGAGAGAGAGTGAGAAACCACAAATCAATAAAAAAAAAATCACTAAAATAATACAATAAATAATAATGTAACAAACAATAAAGTAATGTAAGTGATGTCAATGTGACATCAATGGCATTAATAACATGTTCACGGTGGAACCGGCTTAAAATCACTCAAGGGAGCCGGAGGTCTGTTAAAGACCTCCGATACCGCTCCCTTGCAATCTGCACGGCAACTGCTGCTGTGCGCCGGGGTTTGTTGTCAGATCCCGGCGCACAACACTGAAGCCGCGCCCACCGCCGTCTGTGCCCTCTGAACCAGGAAGAAGACAGAAGAAGAGGAGCGAAGAGAAAGAAAAGGAGCTGACTGCTGTAAGAAGAAAAGAGGAAAGGTAGGAAATCATTCAGTGAGAGTTACAGTGAGAGTGGATTGGTATGTGTGAAATCTGTGGATTGGTAAATGTGGATTGGTATGTGTGGAATCTGTGGATTGGTATGTGTGGATTGGTATGTGTGGAATCTGTGGATTGGTATGTGTGGATTGGTATGTGTGGAATCTGTGGATTGGTATGTGTGGATTGGTAAATGTGGATTGGTATGTGTGCAATCTGTGGATTGGTATGTGTGGATTGGTAAGTGTGGATTGGTATGTGTGGAATGTGTGGAATGTGTGGATTGGTAAGTGTGGATTGGCAAGTGTGGATTGGTATGTGTGGAATCTGTGGATTGGTATGTGTGGAATCTGTGGATTGGTATGTGTGGATTGGTAAGTGTGGATTGGTATGTGTGGAATCTGTGGATTGGTATGTGTGGATTGGTATGTGTGGCATCTGGAATGGTAAGTGTGGATTGGTAAATGTGTGAGAGTGATGGGTGTTATGCTGTACCATTTCCAATGTCTTTTTCATTATATAATTATGCTCTAAAGTACATCATAACTCCCATCACTCTCACACATTTACCAATCCACACTTACCAATCCACACTTACCATGCTGTTCCATACAGTGGCAGAGCTGGGAGACAGAGGCCTTGCACCCCCACCGCAGGACTCCTGAAAGGTAAGTGAACTTCAAAGGGGGGGGTAGATAGTTAGGAGGGGGTAGATAGGAAGAAGGGAGTGAGAAGGGGTAGATAGGGCAGAAGGGGGTGAGAATGGGTAGATAGGGAGAAAGGAGGGTAGCAAGAATATTGAAATAAAGAGTCAGAATGAGAGAACGAAAATGAATGGATTAATGTGTGGATGAATTGTGCGAATGAGTGAGAGAATTAATGAATTTGTGAGAATGCATCAATGAATATGTGTAAATAATTTGTGTGAAAGAATAAATTATTGTGTGAATGAAAGTGAATTAGTGAGTGACTGTAAAAGTGTTTGTGTTAATCATAGGTGTATAGTTGATTTGTCAAAAAGGCAAAGATGGTATAAGCAGGGTGTTTATGGGACAAAAATGGCACAGGCAGGGTGTTTATGGGACAAAAATGGCACAGGTAGCGTGTTTATGGGACAAAGATGGCGTACACTCGTCTGTTTGGGAACAATGCTGACTCATGCTGGGCTGTTTGGGGGCAAATATGGCACGTCCTATGTGTGTGTAATTTGGGTGCTGGTCAGGTTCTATGTGGGCAATGTGGACGCCTTTTTTTTGGAGGGTTATTAAAGAAAGCACTATTATATGTTCAGTAAATGTTATTTAAACGTGTTTATTTTACTTATAAGTTATTAATTTATTTTTTCAGATTTCTTGTTGTTTACAGTTGACATACAGTTTACAAATTGGTGCAATAAATATTCTTGCCAACATAATTTTGTAGATGTCTTTACATTTGGGGGGGGGGTGCCACTTACAGGATCCGCCCCGGGTGCCAAATACTCTAGGTACGCCCCTGCTTGAGGTACCAAAAACACCTGGGACTGAAGGGGTTAAGGGCTTGATTTCTTCATTATGATTTATGTGCACAATGTATTTTATTTACTAAATAAAAAAAGACCAGATGAAGCTTATCACATTCAGTAATGAAGTGCCTTATGTATTTAGTCTCGAGGTGTGGAAATCAGACAAATGAATTTACAATGCAGGGATGTATTTGATCCACAATATTTAAACGTAAAACTGACTTTAAAGCTATAGCAAAATGTCAACCTTACACCCCACAAAATATAAATCAGCATTTAACCTCATAAGAATAGCAACATATGTGAAACCTGAATATCGGTTACCATTTGTAAAATAGCAGCATTACAAGACTCAAATTCAGAAACTATCCTAAAGCAAAAAAAATACGTATAGGAATCTATAATGCTAACACAATTATAATTATAACTTTAGTAATATGACTCTTACCACCAACGTGACCGAACGCAATAGAGATATTTACTCTTGATAATATGTTGAAGTTGACGTTTTTGCTGCGGTGGTTGACTTACACGTAAGTAAATACACTACTATACGACTATATGAACACAAGCTCGTTTCAGTCACCACTGTTTTCAGTTTCTGACGAGAATTACTCGTGAAATAAACGCAGCCATTTTACAATTCCAAGGAAAACGCGCCCTTGCGGAAAAGCCGGTGACGTCACAAACTCTGCTGTCGGAATGAGGGTGATTGGCCCATCCTGAAGCGTCACCATGGCGATGGGCTCCGCTATTCGATACGACGGATGTTTATCAAGAAGGGCGCTCTTTAATGTATTGCGCAAACAGTACATTTTCGGTAAGTACTTTACTTTTTAAGGTTTGCTGTAACTCTATATCAGTGATTCCTATTCGACAAAGTATTGGGTAGTCTTGTAGAAAAATGGAAGGGGTGTTTTAGATGAAAAAACATGCTGGAAATCAAAACCTATGTAGCTGCCCCTTTATATGAGACGCAATAAAATGTAACTCTTATTAAATTAACAATAGAATGTTATTGTGTGAAAAGGTGAACTTAAAACCATAATAATAATGAGAATGTGAAATAACCCACTAAAGGGTACACATTCCAATGTTAGCGATCAAAAAGAGATCTATTCTCACAATAATGCTGCAAACCTCACTAGCCAGTTTCTAGCCCAATCCAAGAACATTGACGATTTATTTATGTATATATATATATATATATATATATATATATATATATATATACTGCATGCAGAGCCGTAGCTAGCTCCTTTTGCGACTGAGGCAAGGAATGGAAAATTGTGCCCCCCAGCTATTGTTTACAGAGGTTGTTTTATTTACACTGCCTTTACACACACCTGTCCATAAACAAGCATATACACATACACTGCTATTATACACGACTGCCCATAAACAAACATATACACATACACTGCCCTTACACACTGCCTTTACACACACCTGCCCATAAACACACATATTCACATACACTGCCCTTACACATGACTGCTGTTACACACATACACACACATCAGCTTACAAACATACAAATACCTACACTGCCCTTACACACACACACTGCCCATACACACAGCAGCTTACACACATGCACATATACACATACACTGCCCTTAGACACAAGTGCCCTTACACACAGCCTTTACACACACCTGCCCATTAACATGTATACACACATACACAGATTAAAGAAATACCTCACAGGTTATTGTCCAATTTTGAAAATCTACAGGTCGTACTACATGATACACTAATTTCACTGCACAGCAGCACACAGCATAGGGCAGTGTAGGCACATGGAAAGGGTTTAAGGTTTTAAGGGGTTAAGGACTGTGTTATGTGGTATTGACAAGTACATTGCTCATTACAATGATACACATAACTGGAAATGTCCAACTTTGGACATTTCTACATCTAGGAAACATAAGGGCACTCCACCAGCATTGTCCTCTTTTATTGTAGCTTGTTTTTATTTAGCTTTGTGGCTGGGGGTGTTCAGAAGTACAAGCATAATGCAGATTAACTGTTTAATCCAATGAATGAAATCAGTTTGTGACCTACCATTTTAGGTTGACTAGAAATATAACAAAGAAAGCCATACTGTTCCCTTGGCTGTTACTTAATTAAGATTAAATGGCTTTCCAGTTTTATGTTATCATATAACTTGGTCTTTTTTTTACTGGATTTGCAGGGGGTGGGATGGACAATTAATTAGGCTGCTTCGCATATTTCTTTGTTGCAAACTTGCTGTCTTTTTTCCTGGAAAGCAGCATATACATTCAGTTTTTAATGTTGTTGTAAAATGCCATTTAAAAATTTAACTAATGAAGAATTAGCCATAAAAATCATTTCAGACTGTAATTGTTCCACTCTAACCTTTTAAGCTGCATTGGAGGAGCAGGGCAGGTTGGAGATACTTGTGTCTCTGTCCCCCCATGTTCCGCCCCTAAATATGATTTCTGGTTCCACAACAGCCTCTCCCCATTCCTCCAACTGGGGGATGAAGTTGTCCCTGTGGTGCACGTGGAGGCTCCACACTGATGCGGAAATGTTCCAGGAGGCCAGGGTTAGTCCTAACAGGAGGTTTAACTGGTTTTGGTAGGGTGACTATTGTTGTTCGTAGCATATCTCCTGGGAATGTGCCTGCCTGGGAACATTGATTAAAAAGTGACGTGAGGTATTATGTGCTGTCACGAACATACTTGGGAATTTAGCCCGGAGATTGCCGGGTGAACTTGGCCTGGAGATTGCCTGTGAAGCACAGCTTCTCCTGGTCGCGGGGTCTTGACACGCCCGGCTCCCCGCCCATTTTCGCTTTAATTAGGGGTGTTTCCAGCAGACGTCAGAAGGACCGCCCACTGACATCAGCGGGCAGCCCTAGCCGCGTCCCGCAAGGGAAGGGTAGCCAGAGGACAAAAGTTCTCAGATATGGTCACGAATGCGCACGACTCCAAGCGGGCACGTGACTTATTTTAGCTGTAACAGGGTCTAAATCACTATCTGTCTTCACTAGACCGAAAAATAATGACTAAACGTCCTACTTACACACCTCCCACTCTAATATAAAGATAATGCTGCCACCAAACCAAACCTGGTTAAAACTCTCCATTTACATTTAATCTACTGTCCCCAAATATCTTATAAAAGATACCCCAACATACAGATTAGCCAAGCATCTATGCAAACTACGGACTATTTAAATAAGTCTCTTCGAGGAAAATGTGGTTCTTATATCAGACAAAGGCAGGAACTTAATAAATGAATGATTTATTATGAAATAAAAAATATTCACAGTACATATAAAAAAGATATTAACTATTTAATCACACCAACCGATAAAAATAAAAGGGAGAAAAAGTAATAGAAATCCTACTTAAAGAGTATCCGGGGGAGCTTCCGGCAGGAAAATGGCGACGTATTTCAAAATGAGATCTTGGCCCCCAAAATAAGCACACCTTAATTCCCACGTACAGGATAATTTATACATGTTGACTGCAGATCAGATTTCAGGACGGCCTCTGGGATGAACCGGTTGGAACAGTAGGAGCGGCTACGAGATAGGGCCACCTTTTTGACACCTAGCAAAGGGGTTTTTCCATTTACAGCGCCCTACATCAAGAAAACCTTGATATCTTGCAGTATGACTTTTCGCTAAAGGTTATATTTACAGATTCAGACTTGTCAGAATTTCCTCTTTCCATGAAGACCTTACACGGTCAGTCTGTGATCTAACACTGCAGACTTTTGTTTATCTCTTAAACAATTGGACATACCCCAACCTTGTCTGGTGTCATTCTGTTAGGAAAATTGGGGGCACCTCTAATATACATACGAGAACCCCCAGACGTTAAGCCCTGGATCTATATTTAATCTTTTAAATATAACCTTTAGTAGAAAAGGGGCTGAGTTTGTAACTCCTTTGTTTGCAGGAGGGTTCTTTGCAGGGTCTTGGGTTGCTTGTATGTGTACCATCTGACATTAAATAGCCTTTTTTGTGTCGCTGCGCTCTGCTTCAATTTATTTGCTAGCATTGTATCCAGCTTATTACTTTTAGAATAGAAACATTGTTTCAGTTTCCACAGAGCTAAATCTGTTTTGTATTTGTAGAATTTATGTAAAATGGTTTTACCTCCTAATCCCAATATTTAATTTTAACACTCAATAGTTTTTTTGTATTCACTCTCTTTTGAGTCCTGCCACGTGCTGAATTAACTGACCTCTTTTGACCACTTTATGAGCTTTCCGTAAACCTTGTATACTAACACTGGGTGTATTATTCAACTCAGAAAATGCTTTCATATGAGTGTCAAAGGTTCCTTCAGCAGACGTAGAAGCCAACAAGCCTTCATTAATTCTCCATTGTCCACAGCCCATCACCGGAAGTTGTTCTTGTATGGTTAGAATAATTGTAGCATGGTCAGACCGTGTTATTGCACCAAATAAGTGTGTCAATAATTTTCTGTAACAGTAAATTATTCACCAAAATATAGTCTAAGCATGAACATGACTTGTGCATTTCTGTGGGATGTTGGATACGCCATGCATCATTTAATACGTTTGCACTAAAAAGTTTAGCTGATAAGTTTCCTCTCCCCGTTTAAACTCTTCTTCTAGGTATACTTAGTGCACAGAAGGTGTCTACCTGTAGGTAAAATGTCAACGATTCCTCCATAAATAATAACACAGTCTATGTTTATGAACCTTAGCAAGTATTTTTAAGAAAATAATTGAATTATCTGTTGGGGCATATGTGTGTTAACTAATGTGTAATTGACTGCGTTTATGGAACCAAAAAAAATAAGATATCTTGTTGGCCTGTAAACCAGGGCTCGACAAATCCCAGGTCGCCATGGCAACTGAGAATTTTGTCCTGAGACCCAGGTCCGTACTGGCCCACTGGGATACCGGGAAATTTCCCAGTGGGCCGGCAGACCAGCATTCAAAACCGCCTCCGCCGGCGGAGGTGGTCTCACAGCCGCACGGAGGCTGCTTTGAACTTTGTGGCCGGGCTGCTGCTTTGAAGACGTGACGTTCAAGGGGGCGGGACTCACAGAGGAGTTCCTCTTGAGAAGGAGAGGGTCGTCACATCGGAGGAGCAGGAAAAAATGTAAGTATAACCAAAAAAAAATAGTTAGGGGGTCATAGGAAAGCGGACCCATATTCATTAGGGAATACGAGGTCTAAGCAGTGTGAAATCCACCTTTATAAGGTATGTGCAGCTGATATGAACATTTTCATATGTATTTTAATACATTGGTTTACATGAAAGTAGGAGAATTGTCACTATTCTGGTTACATAGATTCCATTGAAAACTATCTGCATATTATTAATTTCTGAAAAGGGATATTTTGTATTATTTATTCGATCAGCTAATTGGGTAATACATATTGCTTAAATGTCAGGTCTTGACAAACCCCAGGCGCCAGGTCCAGGGTTTTGCAGACGTGCCATCATGCTTTTCTGTAGGACATGGTGTAGCGAGTGCCATGAGGCTTTCAGTGAAGTCGTATAATGCATGGCAGTTGCCAAACTGTACCTCCCAGCAGGAAAGCACAGAGTGCTGGATTCATAATGGCAGAAGTCTCCATGAGGTGGGAGAGGAAGGGAGGGGGAGTAGTGTATGTGTATACTATCGTGTCAGAGTCTGTGTACATGTATAGTGCTAGAGTCAATGAGTATGTGTGTGTATATGTATAGTGCTAGTCAGTATGTCTACTGTATTATAGTGTCAAATTCAGTAGTGTGTAATTGTATGTGTGTATATTGTTAGCCATTGTGTGTGTGTATAAGAGTGTGGTGCTAGCATATACGGTGTTGTTAATGTCATGGTATGATGTTCGCATGAGTGTCAGCATATAGTGTTAAGAGTGTGTGTATTCATATATGGTAACTGCTGTAAGTCACACTGAAACTGATTATAAAACGAGGGGTATTTTTCAGAGCATTTGCTCTGAAAAACCCTCATTTTATAATCGATAAAAATCAATTCAACTAATCAATAATGAAATTTGTTGGCAACGATTTTCTTTATCAATTATTATCGATTTTATATCGATTAGCTGTTGCAGCCCTACTTGAAAGGCCACATTAAACACAAAGCCCCAGGGCGGCCAACTATATTTAATTTAATACATTACCAATACAAATAGAGAGCTACTTAATATTGAATTGTATTCCCTACATTATATTAACTTTTTCATTAACAAATGTTCAGTGTAACAATCAGTTCCGATACTCCTGCCACCAATATCTATCATGAGCCCCATAACTTGCAGTATTTTAATCTATGAAGAGAGTGTAGGAATAACATTACTTCTTTTTGCTTTTATTCTTATATATGCAGCAGTTGCTTTGCTTTGTATTTTTGTAGATGAGATATTCAGGTAACCACCTACATTTTCTTCTCCTCCTCCAGTGTAGATATAGTGATTGTGCTTCCATTTCTTGAAGCTATAACTTTTACTGGAATTTGCCATCTGTAGGGTTTGGTATGATCTCACATGACTCTTTAAACATGTGTTAGCTCTCTCCTCTTCTGTATAGCATATGAAGATTGTCCAATCTCCAAGACAATTTTGGACTCCTCCATGTTTCCCACCACAGTTGCAAAAAGGTCCTGGATATACTCTTTTAGTTGAACAGATGTCGATGTACTTAGGGCGGCAGTCCGCCTCAGGTGCCACTCATCAGGGGGTGCCACCAGGACTGGGGTGGATGTGTGACCTCTCCAGAGGCGGACTATACTGCCCATCAATGGTTGATCAGGGCTGGTTGAAGAGATCAGGGATCTCCTTCTAACTGGCCCAAAAATAAGACAGCGCAAGGGTCGTCATACAGACCTCCGTATCACTGCTCCATTGCAATCCGTGCTGGCTACTAATGTTGAGCACCTGGATATGATGTCATATTCTGGCATTCAGCATTGAAACTGCACCCACTGCCCTTATGCAGAAGCGCTCCAGAAGGCCTCGTCAGCGATGAAGCAGACAAAGACAGATGAGGAAGATGGCATGCAGGAAAGGAGACAGGGATGCAGAAAAGGTAGACATCAAGAGAGGGCATGAGTGAGAGTGTGATAGGAGTTATGCTGTACCACCGTCAGTGTCTGGCACAGTATATAGTGAAAGGAGTTAGGCTGTACCACTGTCAGTTCCTGGCTAAGTATAAAGTGATGGGAGTTATACTGTATCACTGTTTGTGTGTGTGGGGGGTGGCAAATATAGGATCTGCCCCGGATGCAAATAGTGGTACGCCCCTGACAGATATAACAGATTCCGTGATGCCTTGAGCAGTTTTCCAAACAAGACAGCTTGGTACACGGAATATCCACTTCATCTGCCCGTTTATCATGCAAATTGGCCAGACCATTCTGTATGTCAATTATCATCTTTCCTGTGCCTTTCTTTCAAGTGTAATTTTAACATTTAGGCAGAGAAGGCACATCTGGATGTTAAATGGCTCTTCTATCAGCTCCTTGCTCCACTGAAACACAGCTTCTCAGCTTGTATTGGCCGAAGAGCATTTCCCAGTGTTGGTTCATTAATTGTGAAAGCTTTCACTTGTTTTCTTCATCTAGACTACAATGATTTGATTAAAATAACTAAAGTCCATCCTGTTGATTACTAGTTATCAATAGATGTCACCATATCACATAACTTCTTGAATCAGATGATCATGTACACCTTGATGTTCCCCACGGCTTTTAACCCCTTCGTGACAAAGGCTGATTTTACTTTTTGTACCCTTCGTGACAATGGCCTTTTTAACATTTCTGCGCCGCTTGTGTTTAGCTGTAATTTTCTTCTTTCCCGTTTACTGAACCCACACACATTAGATATTGTTTTTTTCAGGACAAGAAGGGCTTTCTTTAGATGGCATTGTTTTGATTGTATCATATTATTTACTATTAAAAAAAGTATAAAATATGGTGAAAAACTTAGAAAAAAATGACTGTTTCTAACTTTTAGTTGAAAAATCTTTTACTCATCTATACAAGGTAATGAAAAAAACCTGCTAAATAGATTCTACTATTTGTCCTGAGTTTGGAAATACCCAATGTTTTTATGTTTTTTTGCTTTTTTCTACCCATTATGGGGCAATAAGTACAGGTAGCGTTTTGCTATTTCAAAGCCATTTTTTCCAAATCTGGTAATTCTTCCCCCCATGTGCCATTTCGGGTATCTTTGAACCCGGCCAATGCATTTTACCCCATCAAGTCATATATTTTTGAAAACTAGACAGCCCAGGGTATTTCAAATGCTGGTATTTTAACTCTTTCCATGCACTTATTCTACCAGCAGCCTATGTCAAACTTTATGGTAGTCATTTTTTTGCATTTGTTTTGTCACACACATTTTACTTCAGGTATGAATTTAAATGTTCTCGTTTATGTCACTATCACAAAACACCCCAATATGTGTTCAGCATCATCTCCTGAGTACAGCGATACCTCACATGAATGATTTTGCCTGGCCGTTTGGGGGCAAAAGGGCCACATTTGGGGCATGCGCATTTTTCAATGTTGAACTTTGGCATTTGGGGATCCACTGCCCATGCCCTATTTGGTACATCTTTGAGCCGGGCCATTTCAGTGTGCCCAACAAAACCATATATTTTTGAAAACTAGACACCCCAGGGTATTTTAAATGCTGGTATTTTAACTCTTTGCATGCACACATTTTACCACCAGCATTTTTTCAAAGTTTGCATTAGTATTTTTGTGTGTGTATTTTTCCCACACACACCTACTTTACATATGAATTTACAGCTCCTGGTATATGCCGCTGTCACACGACACCCCATAATGTGTTCAGCAACATCTCCTGAATGCAGTGATACCCCACATGGGTTTGTCATTTTTTGGGGGAACTAAAAGGCCACATTTGGTACGTGTGCATTTTTCTAATTGGAAATTAGATGTGTGGCCATCCTTCCCCCGGTGTTAATTGGGACCTTGTTGAACCCGGCCAATTCAATTTACCCCATCAAATCATACATTTTTTAAAAGTAGACACCCCACGGGCATTTAATATGCTAGTATTTTAACTCTTTCCATGCGAGAATTGTTTTAAGCTAATATGCTAATTTTAGGACTTGCTCACAAAAATATATTTTTTATATATATATTTTATTTTTTTTTTGCCTTTTTTTTAAAAAAAAAATAACATTTTTTTTCAACTTGGAGGTTCCCCTGATAGTGACATCAGTGGGAAATGATTTTTACATTTTACTGTTTTTTTACTATTTTTTTCTAATTATTATTAATTTTATTTTATTTTTTAATTTATTTTTACTAATCACACTGTGATTAGAAAGCTGGGCTCCATTGACTTGCATGGTGAATGCAGTACCTGTATTCAACCTGCAAGTGGAGCCAGAGTTCTCTAGATGGTCTGGACCATCTAGCGAACTTTAAAACTTGTTTGTATCTCTTGCAGGGCGGCGGCCATCTTGCTTGATGGCGAAGATCACGGGCAGCTGCGGCTGTGACCGCTCTCCGGAGCGGTCACAGCCCATCGAAAGGTAAGTGTTTGGTGTCGCTGGATGCCTCCTGATCGAGGCATTCCAGCGACACCATTTAAGTTTAGGAGGCGATCGTTGATCGCCTCATAAACGCTTTTAAAACGGGCGTCCGCCGCCATACAAAGTATGGCGGATGTTGACGCCCCGTGGAGGGGCCAGAGATGGCCCCTTCGTGCCGATCGCGGCGTTGCTGAATGCCTCGAGGTCGAGGCATTCAGCAACGCTTTTTGGGTGCAGAAAGCGAAAGTAAATTCGCTTTCTGCACCCGTTTAAAGACGTGCCGGTCCTGGCACGTCAATTGTCGTAAAGCACATGCTTTTCCGTGTCGTGCCAGGACCGGCAATTGTCGTTAAGGGGTTAAAGTGGTTAATGTGATGCCCCTCTTTAGTATTAATTTAGGTGATGCCCAACCACCCTTTTGTCTATTGATACCCCCACTGTCATGTGTATTAGACCCAGCCACACACCCCTGTTTATATTGATTTTGTAATTTCAAAATCCATCCATCCCCCTTTTTTATTATTTAAGTTTTAATGATGTCCCAAGGGAATTCCCCCCTCCCTTAAATATAGGTCCACTTTCCTCGAACCCCTAACTAGTTTTTTTTAAAATACTTACATTTTCGCTTTTCTTTTTTTCCCACTCTCCTCCAACGTGACAATCCTCTACCCATCACGAGGAACTCTTCTGTGAGCCCGCCCCCTTGAGCGTCACATCTTGAAAGGGGCGGGACGAAGGGCCTCACTGAGGCACTGCCACTCAGCACCACGTGTGTGTGCAAGCCGGCCGCCTACAAAATTAAAACGGCCGGGGTGCACACATGGTGGTCTTACCACCTCACCTTGCGGCTGCACTACGCGAACGTTGGTTTGCCAGCCAATATGTTGAGAGAACGGTGAGACCACTTCATAAAAAAATTGACGAACATGTCAGAACAATATGGGGAGCCCGGATAAACCACACAGTACCTCAAATTGAAATGAAGTGGTTTTACACATTAAAGACACTATACCCCATGGGATTAAATCAGGATTTTGATTTATACATTTTTTTAGATTAGTCTTTATATATGTATATATATATTTTTTATTATTATTTTTTAATTTATATATATTTTATATTTTTTTTTTGTTTATCCTGATACTGTTTCTCTATTTTTTACATTCCAGGTTATAATATATGCACATTTGGAAACATTCATTTTGTAGTATTAAGTTAATTTTATTATTAATATATCTTTTTACTTATATTAAAAAAGCTAATTTTTTTTATATATATTTATATTGGTTTGTCCATAATCATTACATTTAAGTATATATTTATTCTTATTTACATTTATACATGTTTTTTATGTATTTATGTACTATTGTGTGAGAAATAATGTTTAATATAGGTGTGTCTGATATAGGTGTTTTTTTTTATCAATTCCGTTTAATGCAAAGAGAACCACAACGGCACACAGTCACAAAGTGAATGAGCATACGAGGAACATAGGTACAGACATACAGAGATATACAAAACATGACTTGAAACCACATTAAGAGACCATAGGCAAAAAGGCATACATTACAGAGTACCCGTATCCATAGCGACAGAGTGTCACCAGGTAATTAGAACAGTATGCGGTTCAATTGAGAAAGCAAGAGCAATGTATGCAAAGGTCTGTGAGAATCAAGTAAGTACTGGCAATAATCGTGTGCATACCGCCTCAGCGCGTGGAAGCACAGAATGTGAGGCAATGATCAAAACAAACAAAAATGACCAAAAAAACAAAACAATAAGAAATCATAACACCATCAAACGTCAAACGTCAAAACGTGAGCGGCATCGACAGTAATGTCAAAAATGCAAGGAAAAATCGAAAGCAATAAGGGGGTAAGTAACCAAAAGTGTAGGGGAGTGTGTGTGTGCGAGGTAGGGAGAGCAGAGCACTCAGAGAGATGGCGGGGCATCCACACCCACTATGGTAGGAAACCGCGGAGACAGGAGGAAGGCCTTCCAATGAAACCAGCGCAGTTCATGCTTATGCGACAAGCCCTTAGAAGCCATAACCAGGGACTCCATATGGCAAAGAAAGTTAATCTTCCGCAACCATAGCCTAATCGGAGGTGTGGAATGTGATTTCCAGAGCTGAGGAATCAGGGCCCTGGCTGCGTTCAGAAAGTGTAGGGTCAGGGAGCGCTTATAGCGACCAATCGGGATAGGAGGGGCCTGTAAGAGAACCAGCTGAGGCGTCAACTGGTAGTCAGGGTCACAAACCTCTTTGATAATCGCAAATACCGCAGACCAGAATGGACGCACCAAGGGATAGTCCCACGAAATGTGAACATAAGAACCCGCGGATGACTCGCAGCGCCAACACAGCGCAGAAACCTGAGGCAAGAACTTATGGAGTTCCGCAGGGACCCTGTACCATCTGGTGAGTATCTTAAACGCCAGTTCTTGCGTCTTACTAGAAATGGACCCCTTATGAGTAAGGTAAGCAATGTTGCCCCACTCCTGATCCGAAAACTGAAGCCCCAGCTCACTCTCCCAGAAACTATAGTAATACGGTTTGGTCTTACAAGTGGTGTCCAGCAGGGCTGAATACAAAAGAGACAGGAGATGTGGGGTCTCCTTGCCAACATCACACAGAGATTCAAAGGTCATGAGAGGACGCAGCACCCGGGGACCTCGTTGGATAAAAAAGAAATTAAAGTGTTTGGGAACAGGACGGAGTTTGCAAAGGTCAAGAAGCGGGCGCAAAGAGGAACCCGCAAGGACATGATGCAGCCGGAGCACAAAAGTCCCGGCAGGCAACAACGCCCCCAAGTGTGCAAGAGACAAACCTGGGACGAAAGCCGGGTTATGTGAGACGGGCGTGAGGGGACCAGGATGTGTAAGGAGATGACCCCTGGAGAGGACTCTCTTAAGAACCCTCAAGGTAGGTGAAACAGTTGGGTGACGTGGGATGAGCGGGAGGCGTAACGGCTCAGGGACCCAAGGTATAACGGAGATATGGTGGTCAAAAATCGAATGCTCCATAGCAACCCAGAGTTTAGGCGCAAAGATGGACCACTCGACAAGCCGCCGGAGATGGGAGGCCATCCAATAAAGCTCAATATTAGGGAGCCCCACACCACCCGACAACTTCGGTCTAGTCAAATGAGAATAAGAGAGCCTAGGGGCCCTTCCCCTCCAAACATATCCAGTGAAAAGCCTATGGCAGGCCCTAAAGAACGACCTCAGTAAGAAAATGGGGAGGGTCTGGATGGGATAGAGTAACCTAGGGAGAACATTCATTTTAAGGACCCCCATTCGACCAAACCAGGAGAGATGGGGGAACGACCATCTCTTCAAATCGGAATCAATGGAGCGGAGAAGTCTGATGAAATTAAGAGAGGCGAGTTCGGAAAGGTCAGGGGAAATAAAAAGACCAAGATATTTAATATTATCGGAACGCCAATGAAAGGGAAAGGAAGTAGTACAGCGGGCGCGGAGCGATTCGTCTACATTAAGCCCCAGGACGTCTGATTTTTGAAGGTTTATTTTATAATTAGAAAGGGTCTGGAATGTGCGCAATTCAGCGAGTAGGTGAGAAATGGATGTAAGTGGATCTTGTAAGAAGCAGAGCACATCATCTGCATAGGCCAAAACTTTATGATCAACGCCCCCTATCCGCAAGCCCAAGATGTTGGGGTTAAGATGTATAGCAGTAAGCAACGGCTCCATGGACAAAATGAATAATAAAGGGGAGAGGGGGCATCCCTGACGGGTGCCATTCGACAGGGTGACCCGGCCCGACAGGGACCCAACAAGGGACAAGTAAATGGGTCCAAGACCCGCCTTAGCCAACACCGCAAATAAGAAGGGCCAGGCCACCCTGTCAAAGGCCTTTTCCGCGTCCATAGATAGCAAAACAGAGGGAATTTTATGGTATTGAGAATACGCCATGAGATTAAGCAGACGAATCGTGTTATCCCATGCCTCCCTACCAGGAACAAAGCCCACCTGGTCAAGGTGGACAAGGGAGGGGATCAGGGGCTGGAGCCTAAGCGCAAGTATCTTAGCCAGCAACTTCAGATCGGTATTTATGAGCGAAATTGGCCGGTAGCTGCCACAGCATTCATTATCCCTACCGGGCTTGGGGACCACAGTGATTACAGCAGTGTTAGAAGAAGGGTGTAAAGGCGAGCCATCAGAAAGAACCCCAAAGAGCTTCAACAAATGAGGGCCCAGCACAGGGAGGAATTTTCGATAATATACCGGGGAGAAACCATCCGGCCCCGGGCATTTTCCCCGCGGCAGGAGCGATTTGCTCAGAATGGTAATGGAGGGTCCCCTGCGCGTCGCGCCAGAGACTTACCGGGCTTATCCCCCAGCTCAAAAAAGTGTTTCCTCAGAAGCAGGAAGTTACGCTTAACTTTATCATTTAAAAGGGAAGCCAGGTGGTCACAAAGTGCCTGCAAGTGGAGAAGGAGAGTGCCATCACCAGTGCGCTTATGGCGCATCTCCAATTGAGCAATGCGTTGGTTAAGACTTAAAATAGAAACTAATTCCAATTTTTTGTTCCGAGAACCCAATTTGATCAGGTGGCCCCGAATGACCGCTTTATGGGCCTCCCAGACAGTAGGGAAGGGGGTGTCAGGGGAAATGTTTTCCTGGAAATAGTTGTGAAGGTGACCGGACAGGTCCGCAACATCCTGAGGGTTCCCCAGAAGGTTGTCATTCAGGCGCCAAGACCAAAGTCTTGTAGACAGACTGGGGAGGGAGAGGGAAAGACAGACAGGGGCATGATCACTTAAGGATTGGATACCAATGTCTGTCTTAAAAAGAAGGGACAAATGACTGTGGGAAAGAAAAAACATATCAATTCTGGTGTAGCGTTTATGTAGAGCTGAAAAGTAAGTATAATCACGATCCCGAGGATGCTGCGCCCTCCACATGTCAACCAACTGACTAAGGTGCAAGTGCCTCTTAACCTTATTAATGCTAGAAAAGGAAATGTGAGAAGTCGAGGCCGAGCAGTCCATGGCAGGATTCAGGACCATATTGAAGTCGCCACCCAGGACGGTGAGGACCTCTTGAAAGGCGGACAACTTAGTTAAAACTTGCGCTATAAACGCAGCTTGATTCTTATTTGGGGCATATAGGTTAGCCATGGTGACCTTTTGTTGACCAATAAAACATTTAATAAACAGACAGCGTCCCTCAGGGTCCCGCCAAACCTTAAAGGGAATGTCTTTGTGAATCAAGATGGCGACTCCTTTGGTTTTGGAGTCCGGGCTACTGGCGAAGTAGACCGAGTGGAAATATCTATCAGACAACTTAAACTGTTTGGAGGCCAGAAAGTGCGTTTCTTGAATGTAAGCGATCTTAATTTTCAGGGAGCGTAAGACATATAACAATTTGGAGCGCTGCTGCGGCTTATTAAGCCCCCTAACATTGAGAGAAGTAAAACGTATCAACTCAGGAGACATGGAGAGATTGGCAGGAACCCCTCAGTAATGACGTCGACACCGCTCAACAAAAAAAGGATAAAGAGAAAACGGAAACAAAATAACAAATAACCAAACCAAGACGAAGCAATCGTCAAATGCAATAGCATTGAAGAATGAGCCAGTAGATCGAGAAGACGATCTAAGACCAGGACCGCACGGCAGGCTCCGGCAGGGCAGCAACGGCCAACAAACAAACCAAGAATAAACATTAAAAAAAACACACATTCAGAGCAGATACCCTCATAAATATATAATAGGAGGTAATGAAAACCACCGAACAGGGGAACCAAGGAGAAAAAAGAAGTAAAAAAAAAAAATAAAAAAAGTGTCAATGTAGTGTAGTGCGTGTAGAATACTGCAACCACCAGCAGGGGCAGCAGGCCCGACATATGTGGCGTAAGCGTGAATGGCCAGAAATATGGCCCAGGGGCACTATAGTGTATAGGGGGACATGTGTACGACAGGACGCCATAAAATCAAAAGAAAGGAATAAAATAAAAATATAAACAACACAAATAGAAATCAAATAAAAGTAAGAGAGCGGCAATAGAGTGAGGACCAAAAGACCTCCACGGCAACAAAATCCGTAACTTGCCAGGGGTGGAGAATCAGGATCTAGACGATACACTCTGACGAAACGGATACAGGACGAAATGGAAAAGCAAAACATCGAAATAAGGTATGTCCGTAGAAATAATAAAAAAACCGAAGCGACGCGGAAACAATCCAAGTCCAGGCACTGGATACAAAGAGCCAGGCTGTTATGGTCTACCTGCTTTACTGCTTCATTGCTGGAGGCTATACAGCCTGGCTGGGTTGCCATGGCTACACTCCTGTCACTCCTGTGACTCAGCCCATTGTCCAGCCCACAGCCAGCCCCTTTTGGCTATTTAAGCAGCTAAACTTCACTTCCTCCTTGCCCTTGTGTTGTTTCCGGCTGCAAGTGCTATTGCTATGTTCCTGAATTCCTGTGTATGACCTGGCTTTCTCTGACGTCCATCCCGGCTCCTGATTCCTGGCTTGTTCCTGACTTCGCTGATCTCTGTATTCCTGACCCCGGCTTGTCTGAGTATCTGTCTTGGTTCCTGACCCCGGCTTGTCTTTTGGTATATGCTTTTGGATCACGATTTGGCTTTGTTCACTATTGTCATTACAATAAAGGTGATTGCATTTTACGTTTTGTGTCCGTCTGGTTCCTGGTCCCTAACACAGGCAGGAGGAGGAAACGAGCAACGCCGGTGTCAATGAGGCAGGAGCCCGCAGAGAGAACTTGAAGCTCCACCGAAGGGATGATGAAAATGAGGACCTTCAAGCTGGTGACGGAGCCTTCGAATGGCGCTGACTCTTACGTCGCTGGGGGCCCGGAGTCCAGGCCCGGGCAGGATCCGACAAGCGCGGTGGTGCTGCAAAGCTGTACTCCCAATCCTCCACCTGTACCTGAGGGAGGTCCAGGCGATCAAGAAAGTCCGGCACATCGGACGCCTGCCGAATGGAGAAGGTACGGCCATCCCTCCGAACTAGCAGCGTTTGCGGCGAGAGGTCAGGGAAGAGCAAAATTTTATGGCCTTCCCAGCAGACTGAATTCGTTGGCCGATAGCGTGCCAAGATGGAAGTCATGCAGTCGGCAAATGATGTCACGAGGCGGTTGTGTGTCATCCGATCGCAGTCGAAGGGCTCTATGAGCCCGGTCAAATTTGATGTCAGTGTCCAACGGACGTTGCAGTAGGGTATTGAAGATCTTGCGCAGGGTGGGAATAATGTCAGGCAGCTCCACAGTCTCAGGGACACCCCGAACTCGTAAATTATTTCTGCAGCCTCTATTATCTATGTCGTCAAGGCGGCGAGTAAGACCAACAATAGTACTCGCCTGATCCTGAAGCTGGGCAGACAGAAGATCGACTGTGGAGGAGATTTCAGTAGTGTCAGTTTCAAGTGTAGCCACGCGGTCGCCAATGTGTTTCACATCCGACTTAATCTCAGTGAGCACATCGTGGATGCCACGTGTCGCACGGTCGACGACCTCCATGAGATCCGCTTTCGTTGGCAGGTGTTTAAGAGCATCTTGCCAAGGTGAATCCAGAGGAGGGGTAGAGCGGTCCCCGGGTGGAAGAACAGGACCGATGTCCTCAGATACGCCACTCTGTGGGCTGCCGTGAGCGGAGAGAGGCCTAGGGAACGAGTCCCGCGAGTCATGGTCGACGGCCCCGTGAAACTAGGAGCGCACCGAGGTGAGTGGTTGCTTGTCCTTAGCACCCTGCAACCTCGGCGTTGCCGTGGACCTGTTAGGCTTGCCCATCCTGGGTTAAATGACCTAAACGGCGGAATTATAAAATGAGGGTATACGGAGCTCACAACTCACGCGTCCATCTTGGAGCTCAGTTGGCCACGCCCCCGATATAGGTGTTTTTAAGCTAATAATATGACACTGTCACGTACAAGTAGTAGGAGACACCGTAGTCAGGTAGGACTCCAGGACAGAACAATTTCAAACAAGCCGAGGTCAGGATTCCGGAGAGCAGGATAATCAATAAATGTAGCCGAGGTCAGGATTCAGGAGATCAACGTAGTCAGGCGAGCCAAAACACAGGAAAACAGTAATGAAAACGCTATCTGGGTACTAGCACAAGGCATAGACAACCATCAGAAGGCAAGGTCTGGCTGAACTGAGGAGGTTTAAATAGGGAACCGCAGGGGAAGTTCGAATCTCCCGCCAAACCGTCATGACGTCACTTCCAGTGTCCGGGAATCGTGGCCATCATGAGTGTGGCGTAATCTCCCTTCATACAGTCCTGCAGTTCAGTTCGCGAGCACTGAAGCAGGACGCCATCTATCAGGAGGTCTGCCTCTCCTGCGCGGCACTTCAGAGGACGGCAGCGGAAGTGGCTGTGCGGTGGAGGGGGGGTCTCCCTCTCCCCGTGGCAGCTACTGCGGAGGTGGCCGTGCGTTGGAGGGGGGCCTCCCTCTCCTTCGTGGCGGCTGCTGCGGAGGTGGCCGTGTGTTGGAGGGGATCTCCCTCTCCTTCGTGGCGGCTGCAGTGGAGGTGGCCGTGCGTTGGAGGGAGGTCTTTGTCTAAATTTTTCACCATATTTTATACTTTTTTTTTTAATAGTAAATAATATGATACAAACAACGTCATCTAAAGAAAGCCCTTCTTCTCCTGAAAAAACAATATATAACTTGTGTGGGTTCAAGAAAACGGGAAGTAAGAAAATTACAGCTAAACACGAACAGCACAGAAATGTTAAAACGGCCATTGCCACGAAGGGTACAAAAAATAAAATCAGCCTTTGTCCCAAAAGGGGTTAATAATACATATGTTGTAAATTGAGTGCTGCATTTTATTTATCTTTTTGACATGAGACACACCATACGCAAAGTAAATTTCATAAAACATTTAAGTAACCAAAGTTAAATAAATCTGGGGTTTGAAGCTAAGGCACTGTTTGAAGATGCTGAGGAGATTAGCTCAGGGGAGGTATTTATTGGACAGGCTCACTCACCTAGCAACCAGGAGAGTAGTCTCCCTTTCACAGGGTGAGCATAATGCTGGTGCTAGAGGATGCAGTTATAAGCAGGGTAATCTGTCACCAGGACCCCAAATGCGGAATAGTATGTTGTCTCTCGAGTGCTTGGGCTGGGGAAGATACAGCAGTCCTAGTACACATTGGTGGTACTAATGGTAGGTGGGGGAGTCCTTAAAAGTTGTTTAGGAAATATGTCAGACATTCAAGCAAAGAACATTGAAAATGGCATTCAAAAACATTATTAAAGTGAAGGATCGTCAACATCATTTTTAGAATACAAAGATGCCAACAAAGCCTGCAAAAAGGCATTTATAATGTCTAAATCGGAAACTGCAGACTGATTCCGCTAGAGGAGCAGGCTCGGTTGGGGAGATCAAGGATCTCCCTCTAACCGGCTTAAAGACAATCAAGGGAGCGGGAGGTATGTTAATGCCTCAGTATATAGTGATAGGTGTTATGCTGTACCACCATTGGTGCGTGTCTCAATATATAATGATAACAGCTATCCTGTACAACTGTCAATGTCTGCCTCAGTATGTAATGATAACATTAGTCCTATACCACCGTCAATGTTTGCCTCAGTATATAATGATAACAGTTATGCTGCACCACCGTCAATGTTTACCTCAGTATATAATGATAGCAGTTAGGCTGTAACACCGTCAATGTCTGCCTCAGTATATAGTGATAGGTGTTATGCTGTACCCCAATCAATGTCTGGCTTAGTATATAATGATGACAATTATGCAGTACCCCTGTCAATGTTTGCCTAACAATAGAAGCTATGTATGTAGGAGGGTGCCACATACAGGTTCCACCCCAGGTGCCAAATACTCTAGATACGCCCCTGCCCAAGGGTACTAAAGGAGCTAAGCCTAGTTCTGACCAGACGGCTATTTTTGAGCTTTAGGCTTTTTTTCTTCAGTAGAGGTATAATTCCAGTAGACTAGCATTAATTAGATATGGTGCCCATATTTAAAAAAGGGTTTAAAATCTCAGCCAAGCAACTACAGGCCAGTGAGCTTGACATCTGTAGTGGGGAATTTATTTGAAGGGGTTGCTAAAGGCATACATTGCAGAATACATTTTGAATCACAACATAATTTGTAGAAGTTAGCATGGTTTTGTAGAAGACAGGTCTTGTCTAACCAACCTAATAGCATTCTATGAAGAACTAAATATATAGATGTAAATATATAGATGTAGGACTGGCAGTAGATGCGATCTATTTGGACTTTGCTAAGGCATTTGATATGATTCCACACAAAAGGTTCCTGTAAAAATTAATAGAAATAGGCTTAGGGGCAAATGTATGTACTTGGATTGGAAATTGGCGAAACAATAGAATGCAAACAGTGGTTGTAAATGGAAAATTCCCAAATTGGACCAAATTATTAAGTGGAGTACATCAGGGGTCCGTCCTGGGTCCTCTCCTTTTTAATTTATGTATTAATGATCTCCCATATTGCATTGAGCCATGCCTGAGTGATGATGACACACAATTAGGTAGTCTAACCTTTATGTTGCTTCTCTGTATGAGGATTTGAGTTTAGAGCAAGGGATAACAATATGGGGTGTACAATTATAGGAACTCTGTAGGTAAGGGTTAGACATTCAGATTTTGAGTGCATGGGGAGCCAGAGGAGAGCCTGTTCTGCATAGAAAGAGGTTGGTCAACAGTGTCAAATGCTGCAGAGAGGTCTAATTGGATAGGCAAACTTGTATTTAAGAAGTGAGAATATTGTTAGTACCATATTTGCTTGATTATAAAATACCCTGATTATAAGACAACCCCCCAAAATTTGAATATTAATTTAGGGACAAAAGGAAAAAACCTGAATATAAGACTACCCTACAGGAAAAAAGTTTTACTAGTAAATATTAATTCACATGTAAACTATTTTTTCATAATTAATAAAAACTATAATTGATTTCTTGCTTTTATTTGCCAACCTGCCCCCCCCAGTTATGCAAATCTGATCCCAGGCTTGCCACTCTACCCCCAGATATGCCTTATATCTCTATATGCCACTCTGTCCCCCACATATGCCTTATACCCCCTGATAAGCCACTCTGCCCCCCAGATGTGCCTTGTACCCCCTGATATGCCACTCTGCCGGTGGATGTCTGCGTGATGCGCATAAAAAACCTCTGCTGCTACCCGGCACTTCCATGACGGAGCACTGAAAGGTCATGTCACACCGGCCCTCCGTCATAGCAGCCCCAGTGGAAGTGCCATGTAGTAGCGGAGGTTGTCTGCCCTCATTGCGCAGATGTCCACTGACTGCCAGAGATGAAGATCTCGATTTTAGTCTTATAGTTAGACCTCTATTCGACCTCGTATATAAGAGGTATTTTTCAGAGCATTTACCAAATATGGTAATTTTGCTTAAGACTGTGTTTGTAGAGTTGGATTGATGGAAACCAGATTGAAATGTGTCAAGGAAATAGAGGAAACAAAGTAGGTTAGGTGATTACAGTACCGTATTTGCTCGATTATAAGGAAAAAAGTTTTACTAGTGTTTTGGATGCTTTCTCAATAAAGCCTTACTTCAATTGTTGAACTGCTACAAATTATTCGAATATAAATGTACGTGCACAGAGAGAGAAATAAGACAAGCGACACACACTGGGTCAGGTCCAAAATCACTCTGCTTTATTATGTTTATACTATAGCTTAAATAGTGCCGGAAAGAGGGGCGTCAGGCTGTGTGAATCATGATAATTGGTTAATTCTGAAACTATGCGGAAATAGGCAGAAAGTTGTACAAGTTTGTACGTGATGGGGGCTGAAAGCAATCAACCTTATATGCAAACCATATATTTGTTTGGCAGCCAGGTGTATAAAAGATTAGCATTATCTAGGTCAACCGTATAATTGTCAAAGCCGATACAAGCAACTTAATTGGTTGATGTCAGAGGAGGCCCCTGCAGGCGACCAATAGAGTTGCTCGCACGGCCCTTCAATCCCAGGGGTTTTTGGTACCTCAAGTACCAGAACAATTTTGCCATTTTTGCGCTATGTCGGTTCACCGATTATTCTCTTTTCCTGTGAATAGTGTACCCATGGAAACAATATATTGTTTTTTTTCAAGGAGAGATAGAGCTTTCTTTTGATACCACAGTTGGATGATCAGCTGAAAATTTAAAGTGAGAAATTTAGTAAAAACTAAAGAAAATTAGAAAAAAAACCTAATATTTTTTACATTTTCCCTCTGAATCCTCACAAAATTAGGTAAAGTGATGGAAAATCCCCTCCAAGTTTATCAATTCAGGTGTCCTGATTTCAGAAATACCTAATTTATATAGATTTTCCAGACTTTCCCAGCACCAGGGAGCATACTATTAGGTGTACAATTTTGTATAATTTTTATGCCTATGGCTTAACGAGTTTGGGGGTTGTGAACGGGGGCAGGAGGGTTATACTGGCTAGATGTTATGCTAGGGCAATGGGATGCAAGGTTTTTTTAAGAATTTTTTTATTATCTTTTTTTATATATTTTTTTTAATTTTTTTTATTTTAATTTTTTTAAATTTTTTTGTATTTTTTTATATTTTGTTTTTTACACAGTAATGGTAAGAGGTCCTCCTAGGGACCTCCTGAACATGCCAGTGATGTCACAGTGACATCACAGCTCACATTATAATTTTTTTTAGTATTATTTATATTATTATTTTGATGATTTATTTAATATTATTTTTAAATCATTAACCGTTTTTTTTTTCTTTCAGCTTTTCTGTTACAGGACGGGAGGGGGAGTGAGAGAGATGGTTTCTCACTCCCCTCCCCGCGATCCCCCTGCACCGATCACACTGTGATCTCTATGCAGGTCCTCACAGACCTGCATAGAGATCGTAGCGTCTCTGTGCCTCATCGAAGGGCAGGATATCCCCGCAGCGGATATCCTGTCCTCCGATGACCTTCCGGGTTACGTCAGCAGTGATGCAACCCGGAAGGGAATGCCCGATCGCGCGTTTGCAACTGCGCGATCGCGCGATCGGGCAGTTTACAGTGTAACAGCTTACCGGCTTTCATGCCGGAAGCTGTTACAGGCGATCGGACAGCAGAAAGCCGGCAAAGCCGGCTTCTGCTGTCAGTGGGGAGTCCAGGCTGTCAAACGACAGCCTGGTCTCCCGTGCAGCGGCAGGGATGTGTCCCTGAAGCTGCACGAAGGGCTGGACGTACCGGGACGTCCATAGGGGTTTCTTAGTGGATGTTTTTTGGACGTCCCGGTATGTCTATAGGGGAACGAAGGGGTTAAGAAACATTAGTCTGCTATTTAATATACATCATTTTGTTCTTTTATCCAAATAAACTAACACTACATTAAAATAAAATTAATATTCAGATCAATTCCCATTATTAAATGCTTCGTGTGTATATTGTAATTCTTTGTTATAGCACTGTATTTTCATTAATTTAACTATTCATTTCAGCGTTATTGATCATTAACTTTTATAGTTAACTGTCTATGATGATTATATTATTATATTATGATATTATTATTTTATATTTATTATAATCCATTTTATCTTTATTGCAAAGTGATTTAATAATTTCATGAAAATTCATATGATTGGCTAATGATTTAACTTATACAAATTTGATTATCTTAAGCATTTTTATTGCTCCTCTTTCATCCTTTGATTCTAAAGTTTGTTATTGTCATTCATTTACTTTGATTTTGCTCATTCAAATTGCCGTTCTGTTGCTATTCTGGGTATTTATGCCTTCTTTTTTAATAAAAATTGCTTTCTTTATCTAAAAGTGAATCATTGGCTGGGCATTTATTATGCTAATTAAGTTAAAGTCCATGCTAATCATAATGTGGTCAGCAGAAACGCCTATTTCAGGAGTCTTTTTTTTTTTTTTTTTTTTTTTTTTTTTTTTGTGAAGAAGCTTTGTTTTCACTGTCTTGCTGATTTATTAAAAGCTACTTGTTAAGAAACTCCCAAAGGCTTTGTACTCAGATATGGTTATAAAAAAAATTCCACGGTGCATATTGGTCCCCAAAGCAACTGGCTCATATGAAACATTATTACTTGTTCTGTATGGACTGGGTGTATGCCACTAGTAATAAAGACACAACAAATGCTTCTTTTATACATGTCAAAAATTATGGTTTGGATTCAAATGTGAAGCAGTTAGTAAAAAGAGGACATTTCAATATATATCTTGGCTCTGGCTTGAGGTGCTTTAAGAAAGGCATCCTGTGGCTGTCCCTTCGGGAAATTAAAGTGAACTTTGGGCATGGGAAGACAACTGATAGGACCAGTGAGGCAGGGGAATCACTACTAGAGGGGGCTTGATTGAATTCTACAGACAATTATAGGACCTTAAGACGTACGTAAAACTATGTTCACAGCATGAGCTGTTTAATTTGAAGATGTAAAATCCGGAAGCACCTAAATATCTTTCTGTTCTGGAGACAATACTTGAATTGGCTGTGTTGTGTAGTGTAGCAGATATTCAAATTAGTCTTGTGGTATATGTGCTATCTGGAAATGTTTAGTGAAAATGAATACAAAATGTTTAACCAGAATTTTTAGGGACTGCTGTTGCATACCTGGGAACTTCCCAGGGCAGTGCCCTGGAGCTCTCTTTATAGGGGACAGGAAGGTGATATGGTGGATTAAGAAGGCATGGCTATATATAGCGTTAGCCCCAAAATATTTGGGAGGAGTATGGATGGAGGGTTTAGGAGTGGCCAAACACGCTATCCTTGATTTTTACTTGGCTTCCTGCATGATGTTTCTTTACCACTGTGAAAAAATATGCCTTATTACGATTGATGGCTATATTCACATCTTTCGACGGGAATTGCTTTAATTACCTGGAAAAAAAACAAATATATTTTTTTAATTCATACAGAATAATCACCTCTGTCACCTGAAACCAAAAACTAAATCCACTAGAGAAATCCTTTCAAAATTCATCCAAAACTATTAATGACTGTGAAAAGAAATTACATGTTGCCCCCATGATAGTGTATGAATATATATATATATATATATATATATACCGTATTTGCTCAATTATAAGACGACCAAAATGTGAATATTAATTTAGGAAAAAAAGAAAAAGCCTGAATATTATACTACACTATAAGAAAAAAAGTTTTACTAGTAAATACTAATTCACATGTAAACTATTTTTCATATTTAATATCCTGCAGCGCTGCGGGGGATCCCCCTCTCTGGCAGCCGGGGGACATCTGCACGATGCGCCCTGACAACCTCCGCTGCTGCTTGCCGGTACTTCCGCCGCGGCTTCTATGATGGAGCACCGGAAGGTCATGTGACGCTGGCGCTCCGTCATAGAAGCCCCGGCAGAAGCGGAGGTTAAGGATCCAGGGATCTGGATCTTAGTCTTATAGTCAGACCTCTATTTGAGGTCTGATTATAAGACAGCTTGAATATAAGAGGGATATTTTTCAGAGCAAATACAGTATATGTATATGTATATATATTATATATATATATATATATATATATATATATATATATATATAATGATAACTTTGGTTCATACAGATAAGCCATGGTGGAGTTAATTAATTCCTGTATTTTAATTAGTATTTTATGTGTTATTCTGAAGACCTGTCTGCTAGATAATTTATAAGATTAGTTTCCCAGCTATGCCTTGTACTTGATTATACAATGGTTTCCACGACATGTTTATTGTTGGTAACACACAAGTCTGATGTCTCTTGATTTAAAAAGTATGTACGATTGTAATACATAGAATGTTTAATTTTGGGGTTTACTATTTACCATTTGAATTCCTTTTGCAGTCCTATAATTCATTCACGGATTTTGGCCTCTGTATCGTGCAGGAGCTGACATTCCTCTTTGTTAGCGTCATCAAAGGTGGGTGAAGAACTTGTGCATAGAAGTTAAGTGCATTTATTCTGAGAAGTAAAGTTTTAGTGACAGCATAGTGATAAGACAATATCCAGGGGTTTATTTATTGAAGTTTGAACCAGCAACCCTGCCTCTGGTAGTTTGTACACCTAACTATTACTCCACTAGGTGGCTTTTGGGTTGCTGGTGTCCCCGTGCACATAAGATACCTGCTTGCTTGTGGCTCACCATGGCAATCATGGGCCTATAAATGATGGGTATGCTACTAGCTCAGCGCTAGAGCATTGTGTTTGTGGCCATGTTTGTATACTGAGGATTGCTGTATCATAATGTATCCAGAGAAGATGATGCAGGTGAAAGCCTCCTGCAGCTTTCTGTCCAGCTGTTCGCAGAGTTTGCAAACAGCCTCAGTTTCACCGTGGAATCAAGTGACGTAACGTGCCCCAGATACGTTCCTATCTCTCTATGCCGGTTCACAATACTTTAGAAAGGGCCCTTCCAACCTTGAGCAGTGCGGTCCAGGTCAACATTTTTGAACCTCTACGAGGAGACAGGAACAAGGGGTTGTAGATATGCCACTGTATCAGCAGCAGGCAGATGAAGGTGATTATGGCACTTTACAGATCTCATTCATTTTTTATATATATAATTTTAAGGAATTTGGACTATACGGACGGATTTTTAAATGTTTATCTATCTATTGATGCAATATTTATTTATTTATTTGGAATCATGTACCTGTAGTTCACCTGGAATATATACAGGGCTCTGCCCTCAAATAAATTTTCTTTTTTATTAACCATCTGGTTGGACACTAATTCATAGTGGTTCCTAACACTGATAGCAATTGGAGAATATCCACTGAGACCAGCATGGGACTGCGGACACACACGAGAGAGGAACTGACCTGGAGGTACCTTGGAACATTACACGCTGAATACTTTCTACATAAGAGTAAGTGCATCCATCACCTCACAGTGTTCCTTTCCTAAGCAATATCATCCCATGTTTCTTTGGTTTTGTGTTTTGTCTACATGTTCAAGTAGATACATGGACCTAAAGAGAACCCCACTTTGAAATACCACGTACACTTTGTGAGTGCATAAAGTAAACCTATCAGTCAGTACTATTGTTTATACCTCTACACTATCATTTTTTCTTTTTTTGTACCGTTTTATTTTATCGGTTAACACGAGCGCACCTGGTAGGATTGTTTTACTTTACAGATCTCACCTAGAGTTTTGTGTACAGTTATGGAGACACCTATCTCCAGAATGATTTGACATATTGGAGAGAGTTTAGAGGAGGGCTACTAAAATGTTAAGTTATATCCAGGACCAAAGTTATCAGGAAAGACTAAAGGATCTCAACAATGTATAGCTTGGAGAAAAGAAGAGAAAGAGGAGATGTGATAGAAACATTTAAATGTTTAAAACAGGCATATAGCAATCCTGAATCTAACACGAAACCAAGGAAAGGTTGTTTGACTAGATGGGGTGAAATGCCCCTGCCCATTAGTGACTAGACCAGGGGCGTCCAACATGCGGCCCGCGGGCCAAATGCGGCCCGCGAGACCTCGAGGTGCGGCCCGCGTAAGATCGGCAGCCAGGGCAACCGATCTTACGCGAGCCGCACCTCAAGCCCTGCTACTTACTTGTGGGAGGGTCTTCTGGACTGCACACAGAGGAAGCGGAGTTCACGTGACATCCTACTTCCTCTGTGCTTTAGCAGAGAAGGCAGAGGGAGGCCGCGCCCCCTGCTGAAGTCTGTAAGCGGCATCGAGGAGCTGCCTTGCAGGTAAGGAGGTGGGGAGGGTGTTTGAATGAGTGTGTGTGTGATTGAGGGAATGAATCTGTGAATGAATGATTATATGAATAAATGAGTGTGTGTGTGTGTGTGTGTGTGATAGCATGGATGTGTAAGTGCTGGAACCTAGGCATGATGGGACTGTGATTGCTGTTAGCAATCACACTCCTATCTTGCCAAGTCAGCCAGTACATGCTGAAACCTGGCCAGCTGCCCCCCTTGTGTATTGATGCTGCCAGCAGTATGGGGTCTGCACTTACAGCCACCCTGTACCAGCATGTACTGGCTGACTTGGCATGATAGGAGTGTGATTGCTAACAGCAATCACAGCGAGCACAGTCCCATCATGCCTAGGTACCAGCATTTACTGGTTGCCTGGGTTGCCAGCATTTACTGGTTACCAAGTTATATTGCTAATTTTGTCCAATTGTGTGTTACCTACTTTTATTAAAAATGTGAGTTTCTATTATTATTTTTAAAGGTGGGGGTCATTTTCGGTTTTGGCTAAGTGAACCAAACTAACTAAGTGAATGTTTTGGTCCAGAATTTTCATTTTAGTTCATCCCTAGAATAAATCTAGGGAATCCTGAATTTGTAGTCGCAAAACTTTCTAGGCCCAGAAATCAGTGAGAGGAAGAGTAAAGGTTTTGTGTTATTTACTTTATTTTAATCTGCATATTTTATTAAAGGCCATATTTTTTGTCACAGTGAAAAATGAGTGCGGCCCGCGCACGTATACAATTCTGATGAAGTGGCCCACTGCAGAAAAAACTTGGACACCCCTGGACTAGACCCTAAAGTTCTAATATTGTCAATACTACTACCAGCATTAATTCAGTAATTATTAGGAAAAACTGCAAAAAATATTATACTGACCAATTTACAGGGCCCACATACTAAACAAGATATAGCCTTTTTCTCTTTGCTTCTCCGATATTTTCTGATTGTCCACATTACTTAGAAATAAGAAAGGGAAAGTTGGACACAGTGAAAGAAATGTTGGACAGTTATTAACATTCGACAACATGACAAACACTAGAAATTAGAGGGCTTACTGTGAAAGGGTAAAATTCTTGAATGCATAGGGGAGTGGAAAAGCTAAATCTCTTTTTCAGGACGTTTGTGGTCCAACCTTATTCAGATAGTTTTGTCAAAGAAGTTTCGAATTTGTTGTTATAACTCTGAACAGACAAGAGACTCTCATTTGTCAGAAACACTGGTAGTGTGGGGGATCAGTTTCATCTGTAACAGGTAAGCCATACATTGCATAACTTTTTTGTAGAACTACAAGTGATGGATGAGTTGACTAAATGTATACCAATTGTGTTTAACTCTAATTAGTATGTGGCATACATCAAAAGACAGTAAAATCTTGGTTTCCTTTGTACCAGTGAATTGAAAGGATATGGCATTTGTTTCTGGATCTCAGTTCTATTGATGAAAATGTTCATTCCACTCTGTGGTTCAGCTCTCAGTTTCTGAAGGTGATAATGGACCAGTGGGCTATGTCCATTCAAGTTAAAGAGTTTTCTTGAGAATTCTGGTCCACAGCATGCTGCATGAGACTGGGAGTAGGTTAGGACACTATAACCATAAATGTGATAAATTCTGAAACTAAGTACTTAGCATATTTTAGTTAAACAATTGAAACTATGTGGTAGTGTGTGCAACATACTAAATCGCTCCAGATTACAGGCACCATCCCTAAAGTTCCAGAAACCCAAATTTAACATCAGAAGATAATTATTTTGCCCATAGTCAAGGTGAACTAGGGGAGAGCTGATTATAAGATGACCCCCCAAAATTTGAATATTCATTTAGGAAAAAAAAGAAAAAGCCTGAATATAAGACTACCCTATAAGAAAAATGTTTTACTAGTAAATATTAATTCACATGTAAACTATTTTCATATTTAATAAAAAATATGCATTTTATGTTTTTCTTTTCTTTGCCAACATGCCCCCAGTTATGCACATCTGCCCCCAAGAAATGCCTTATACCCCCCTATATGCCAGTCTCCCTCCCAGAAATGCCTTTTAACCCCCTATATGCCATTCTGCCTCCAGAGAGCCCTTATAACCCCTATATGACACTCTTACCCTCCCCAGACTTACTAGTACATCCCTAGACTTGTCCCTGTGCTGCAGATTCCTTGGTGTTTAGATGTTAACCGGCTGCCAGAGAGGAGGATCCAGGTTTCCTGCAGCGCTGCGGGGAACCTCCTCTCTGGTAGCCGGTGAACGCCTGTGGCATGCGAAGGTCATGTGATGCCAGCGCTCCATCATAGAAGCCCCGGAGGAAGTGCCAGCAGCAGCGGAGGTTGCGCATCGCACAGACGGAGGTTGCGCATCGCACAGACGTCCCCTGCAGTGCTTCTGGGGATCTGGATTTTTGTCTTGTAGTCAGACCTCTATTTGAAGTCTGATTATAAGACTATCTCGAATAAAAGACGATGGTTATTTTTCAGCGCATTTGCTCTGAAAAAAAACTTGTCTTGTAATCAGGCAAATATGGTAATTATAAGATTTTTTTGTCAAACATTTATGAACTTGAAATCCACCTGAAGCCTCATTTGGTTGGAAGTTATAATTCTTATTTTCTTACCTCTCTGGCTGGTGATACTTTACATAATGGTAACCTTTTTAAAAATGTTCTTGTTTGCTTCCTTCCATCTACGTTATCAATAAACAAAGATATTTTACGGTTATTCTTTTACACAACTGCACCTTTAATATCCTAAATATATCCATGATGGCCAAATAAAAATGTCCAACTTCCCCACTCTGTATGTTCTGTTAATTGTAGGAATTAAAATGTGTACAGGACACATAATATACTATGTAACAATATATTATGCCCTCCTATGGAGGCTCACTCACCCCACCTTCATATGTGCATGTGCACCCCAGTGTCTGCATGAATATTAGTTATCTATCCAACTGAACAGTAGTGTTAAAATCCTGTTTTGTTGTAAATTATAGTTGAATGGATTCTATGATTGCATACATTCATTTTACTGTAAAATTTAATGTATGTTATCTATCGAGTCGATAGGTTTAATGATCTCCTTATTCTTTTAATTTACATTCTGACAGTACAGCAGAATAACAGATTGTGTATTTTGGTTTATCCTGAATTAATTTTTTTTATCATTTAGGGTTAGCGTTTGTATTGATAAATTGTGAAGACATGGGAATTAACTATAGATTTGACTATTATAAAAAACTATGATTTTTTTTTGTCTGTCACATTTTAATATTGTCAAAAACAGAGATTACTACAAATTGACTCTGCAGGTTAGATGAACAGGTCAACCACTAGCATATCCACAGCAAGCTTACACTATATGGTTTGTAACTGTTAGTAAGAAATTTGCTAATTCAAGTCAAAGTAAATTGAAGACAAAACAATAAATTAAGTTAGTTATTTTTACCTTGCATGCATTGTGAATAATCATGATAAGAATCCACAAGACTGGGATTTTTCTGAGACACTGTGGAAGTCTATCAGAAAAAAAATATACTTAAATTTAATGAATTAAGCACATCTCCCTTTTTCCAGCAATATAGCAAAAAAATATCTCAAGAGATAGAAGCTTAATAAACATTCAAACTATACCACAGTTGTCATTCGTACAACTTTATATGCTGATACTTATCAGTGAGGATTAAGGATTCACATTTTTGCAGACTAATATTGATGAAAAAAAGTAGTGCCCATAGTAGAATAAACTGGACCTACTGCTGCTACAGATTGTAGCTTAAAGTAATTCATTTAATTATTTAGGTATTCCACATTCCGCATTTACCTCTGCTTATCATCTTCATCATTGCTAGCTATCCTGTTTAATTCTTTGGGTATTGCCTAGATTGCAAGCTTGCGAGCAGGGCCCTCTCTACCTAATGTATCAATTTGTCTTAATCCATGCCTCCCAACTAGGGCTGCAACAACTAATCGATAAAATCGATAATAATCGATAATGAAAATCGATTTTTATCGATTATAAAAAGAGGTTTTTTCAGAGCAAACCCCTCTCCTTATATAATCGGACCTCAAACAGAGATCGGATTATAACACTAGAATCCAGATCCCCGCAACGCTGCAGGGGACCTGGATTCCCCTCACTGTCAGCCAGTGGGTGTCCGTGCGATGTGCACAGACAACTTCCGTCTCTCCCTTCCACTTCCGCTGGGGCTCCTACGATGCAGCACCAGCATCACATGATGTAGAAGCCCCAGCGGAAGTGAAGGGGAGTAACGGAGGCTGTCTGTGCACATCGTGCAGACCCCCACCGGCTGACAGAGAATCTAGTTCCTGCAGAGGATCATCCTCTCTGTCAGCTGGTGTGGGTCTGCGCGATGTGCATAGACAGCCTCCGTTACTCCCCTTCACTTCCGCTGGGGCTTCTATGAAGCTCCAGTGAAAGTGCCTGTCAGCAACGGAGGTTCACAAAACACCAGGGAGTCGGGAGAGAGGCAGAGTGGTGTATGGGAGGGGGGAGGAGTCACAGGGGTGTATGGGAGCCACCATCTCATATACCACTCTGCCTCCTCCCCCTCCCATACACCACTCTGCCTCTCTCCCTGACTCCCTGGTGTCTTGTGAACCTCTGTTGCTGACAGGAGGCAGAGTGGTGTATGGGAGGGGGGAGAGAGGCAGAGTGGTGTATGGGAGAGGGAGGAGGCAGAGTGGTGTATGTGAGGGGGGAGAGAGAGGCAGAGTGGTGAATGGGAGGAGGCAGAGTGGTGAATGGGAGGGAGAGGAGGCAGAGTGGTGAATGGGAGGGAGAGGAGGCAGAGTGATGAATGGGAGGGGGGAGGAGGCAGACTGGTGTATGGTTGAGTTATAGTGGTGTATGGGGGGTATAATGAATTTCAGGGTAGCAGAGTGGTGTATGGGTATGTAATGAATTTCAGGGAGGCAGAGCGGCAAATCTGGGGGGTTAGAGTAGTGTATAGGGGGTATAATGAATTTCAGAGTGGCATATCTGGGGGAGGCAGAGTGGTGAATCAGGGAGTATAATGAATTTCAGGGTGGTGCAGGGCATTTATGGGGGGCGGAGTGGGATATCAGGGTGCACAGTGGCATATAGGGAGGTATAAGGCATAAATGGGGGTGAGTGGCATATTGGAAGTTATAAGGCATATCAGGGGGCACAGTGGCATATAGGAGTATAAGGCATATCAATATTAGGTATATCAGGGGGCATAAGACATATCTGGGGGTAAAAGGTATATCAGGGGACTCAGTTGCATATCACTGGCATATAAGGAGTATAAGGTATATCGGGGGCACAGTGGCATATCAGGGGGCACAGTGGCATTTGGGGGGTATAAGGCATATCGATATTAGGCATATCAGGGGGGCATAAGACATATCTGGGGGTAAAAGGTATATCAGGGGGCTCAGTTGCATATCACTGGCATATAAGGAGTATAAGGCATATCAGGGGGCACAGAGGAATCTGGCATATAGGAGGTATAAGGCATATCTGGGGGCAGAGTGGCAAGCTGGGGGTCAGATGTGCATAACTGGGGCAGTTTGGTAAATAAAAGAAAATATAAACAAGGCTTTTTTCTCATAGTTTTTATTAAATATGAAAAATAGTTAACATATGAATTAATATTTACTAATAACGTTGTATTAAAACCTAGTTTGAGAAACACTGTGTTTGGGTTCTTGTATCTTTTATTATTATGTCAGTAAAATAAGAAGGTGAATAGAGAAATGCCATTGTGATAAAGAGATGAAAGTGTAAATTGTAAGTTTTTTATTACATTATTTTAAATTAAAAAAAATTGCATTTTTTTATCCGATTAATCGAAAAAATAATCGGCCAACTAATCGATTATTAAAATAATCGTTTGTTGCAGCCCTACTCCCAACTGTCCCACTTTTTGCCACTCTATTCCGCTGTCCCACCAAGCTCTACCTCTGTCCAGCTTTTTGGGGACAGAGGTAGAGCTCAGCAGGATGGCGGGATTCAGGTCTGCAGTCCTGTTGTCCTGATTTCATTCTCCAGTGTCTGGGACACCAAGAATACTGCATATGACACTCTACCCTGCCCCCGGATGTACCAATTCACCAGGGTTGCTTAATTACCATAGTTGTAACATATCTCAAAAACCTTTTTTACCATAGTTGTAATGGAAAGCTTCTTAAGGTGTGAGTATTCATTTGGGAACATTGAGGCCTGTTTGTTTTCCCTGGAAGGTCCAAATCCTATGATTGACGCACTTGACACTGAAATAGAAGTGTATGCAAAATTATTATGATATAATCAATATTTTCAGATAGGGAGAAGAGGAAAGTGATATGATTGATAGATTCACTAGAACAAATTAGAAACGACTGATTAAATAAATGGATAGCAGTTAAATTGTCACTTTTACAACTAAGATTAATTGATTCCATGGAGTCTAGTTCTAAGCAAGAATTGAATACTGTTGTTACAGTCCTGATAATTTAGATATGGAAGTAATATAGTCCAGCTAAGAGATAACTTTTAAGATACATGGCTGACCTTTCTTTTGCTTTTCTTTCCCTTGTACCATAATGCCTTTTGGTTCCAAAGAAACAAAGTCCCAAATGTTATAGCTCCCAAGACTGGGACAGATACCTGTGAAATTATAGTAATATAATGAGAAGAATGGAACATATGAATAATGTGATCTGTATTCATTACTGTATAGTAAATTGTGCCCTCTGTGATCTCTTTATCAGGTTTTTCTATAGTCATAGTGGGCCTGGTCAAAGCTTACCGCAATGTGATCCAACACACCCTTTTGTGCCTGTAAGTGGTATAGTGCAGTGGAGGTCTGTGCACCCATGCTTTTTGTAGTAGGCTTGACCCAAGACAAGATGTGATGAAGGGACCACAGAGGGAGGAATTTACTATAAAGTAAATAAACTCCTTAGTATAGACAACGTTATTACAAACCTAAGCTCTATATTTTACATAATCAATTACATATGCTGCTGTCAACTTTTAAGGTAAATTGACAGTCCACAGCGCTCAGGAGTAGATGCAAATCAATTACACACTTCTAGTGCATTAAGATGGCAGATAAGTAAAAAAACTCCTTTCTCAATGTGAAGCAACAGCCATACACACCAGCAACAGTGCTACCTTTAAATAAGCCCAGGAAACATAAGCCCCGCCCCCTCATGTCCCGGTACTGAAAACCCACAAATACACACCATTTAAGCGTAGGTAACAAAATACATTTTATACACAGACAACACAGATTGCCTTATACTTGTTCAAGGTACAATCAAGGGTGAATACTGTCTTCACCCATGTACAGCCAAAAAGATTAAACCTAAACGCTTTTTCACTTGCTAGAGTGTATGGCTTACCTACTTAAATGCCTATGTGGTTTGGGATATGTAGGGAAGACCTTTATGGCTTGTAAAGATCCAATCTCACAACAAAAAAAGCTATATCAGGAGTTCTTTTTCAGACACCCTAGTGGCCAGACATTTCTTATCTTTTAGATGTGGTTTACCCATATGGTTTGCATGAAAAACTGGGATGGCATTGGTTTCTCTGATTTTGTTTTCTGCAGTTCTTTGGTACATTTATTTGCATATATATGTTATTAGGTACACCGTCTCTTAGGGGTTAAGGTCCTATGTTTTTTATTCTACCACTCTTTTCCTTGAAACACTTGCAGTTTAGCAGTCAAATAACACAAAAAACATAAGGGGCCCCGTTTGATCACTCCTACAAGCATTTAAAAACGCCACCTGAAAATGACATGTTGCCTCTGACAAGATTGTGGTGCCCATTAAAAAAAAGAGTTCCCAGAGATTCTGTCTGTGTACCACAGCCAACCATGCAGATAAGTGGAGCCCAGCACTCTAATCACTATATCAGGAAAATAGAATAAAAAAATTAAACATAGTTAAATAAAAATGTATTTTAAAAATAAAAAGATCCCTGTGATGTCTACATGACATAATAAGGGGAACCATCCAATTCAAAGAAAATATGTCCAAAAAATATTAAAAATTAAACTTTTTGAACAACTTCTAATATTGGCACCCGTATCTTCCCAAAAGTACAGGCATGGAAAGAGTTAAAATACCAGCATTTTAAATACCCTGGGGTGTCTAAAAATTATTTTTGGTTTTATGAGGTAAATTAAATTCACTGGGTTTAAAGATCTCCGAAATAGAACATGGGCAAAGACTCACCAGATGTAACAAAAAAATCGCACCTCTCAATTGTGGCCTTTTAGCCCCCAAACAACCCGACAGACTTATGCATTCATAGTATCACTGTACTCGGGATATGTTGCTGAGTTGTTTGGCAGTGACACATACCAGGAACTGTACACTCATACCTAAATTAGAATGTGTGTGAAAAACATACAAAATACTACCACAATCATGGATAAAGGATGTTAGAATCAGTGCATGGAAAGAGTTAAAATACTAGCATTTGAAAAACCCTGGGTTGTGTAATTTTAAAAAAAAGATATGATTTGATGGGGTAAATAGAATTGGCCGGTGTCAATGATGTCCCAAATAACACGTGGGGCAGGATGACCAGTCGTCACAATTCTAAATTTAAAAATGTGCACCTCTCAAATGTGGGGGTATTTCAGCAGAGGAGGAGGGAGAAGCATAGGACCAGAAACCCGTCGCTAGCGAGTAGTCTGGTGAGTGACTCCGTTGGGTTCTCTGACAATATAACAATTTGCAAATTAATTTGCAAATTAAAAAAATAGGTTTCCTGGGGTAACATTAGCTAAAATGCTAAAATAAAACAAATACACTTTTAAATATTAAACACAACTTTATTTTTACTAATACATTTTATGTATTACTATTCCTAAAGTGACTTCTATTAGTATGTATGCAGCTTTGGTACTCCCAAGCCTAGAGGCAAGAGTGAAGGTCCCCAAGGTCTAGAGGCTCAAGTGGCCTTTTTCCTAACTGTAATTCCACTTATGCATAACAGGAAAATCTCTTACCTCCAGTCCACTGCCAAAGGATATTACAAAGCTGAGTTTTGAAGTGATCTGTCTGGAAAATGTACAGGGACTGTGGGAAAGTGTAGCAAAAACAGCTATATATGGCCTGACACAAGAGTGAGGGGTATACCTAGGAAGGGAAAGAATATAACAAATAAAAAATATTTTTTATTGTAGTTAAGTTACAAATAATAAAAATACATATAATGAGATACATTATCTCACAAAAGTAAGTACACCCCTCACATTTTTGTAACCATTTTATTATATCTTTTCATGTGACAACACTGAAGAAATTACACTCTGCTACAATGTAAAGTAGTGAGTGTACAGCCTGTAAATTAGCTGTCCCCTCAAAATAACTCAACACATTAATGTCTAAACCTTGGCAACAAAAGTAAAATCAGATCAAATTTTACTCCTAATCCCTGCAAATAAGTGAGCAAATAATCCTTAAATTGTTCTTGTGATATTTTTTTCAGATATATTTCTTCTACGTATGTTGTTTCTCTGGGATCTGTCTTCTATATCTTTGATTTTTTTTCTTCAACTTTTTTTATTCATGATTTTGTATCATCCTGGGCAGAAAAAAACTGTAGATCTTTCTTATATCATTGAAATGGTTGTCCAACCCTGTTTAATTTGTTGTAATTGATTACCCAGGCAACAGCGAATTTTTTTCACAAATGTTTGTAAATGCAAATTGCATGGCTAGATTAGCTTGATTGTTTGATTTTATACACTCGTGGCAATGGGTCTGATTGAAATACCTGAATTCAAACATTAAAAAGTGTGTCCCACATATAGTGTATTTCAAATGCAAGTGTTTGCGTCCATATTTTCTATGGATTTGAAATCGTCTCGCCTTAAAAGAGCAGATAACTTTCAACATCATCCTTATGTAATGAAAACACTGTTACGTTTATCACACAGTTGATAATGGTTGTCAACAAAAATAGAACTAACCTTAAGGAAGGCCTCCCCGTTATGTGAGCACATGCACATACTGAGAAGCTGGACATAATTCTTTGCTACACGATCAAACAGCTTCTTCTGGTTTTCAATTTCTGGCTAAAAAAAATCAAATAAAACATTGTAAGCTCCCTTCTTCTAATGGCAAATTGTGAGTGTGACGGAACCCTCCATTACTGGGGCCACTGGAGAGGCCTGACAGCTAGCCTCCTCCCTATCTACTATCGGCCCTGGTTTGGTAAAGACTGCTGTGCCGACCCCCAGAAGTATATAATCTCATCACTTGCTGAAGGGATGATCTCTGGCAGACAGCCAGGATATGCAACCAGGGAGTTACCGCCATTGTTTTAGTTTAATATCAGACACCCCCCCCCACCCTATGGTGCACTCATATCTTGTATAAGTCAGTACCCCCCAGTTCCACCACTACAGACATTTACCACAGCCATCCCTGGAACTGATTTCGGCCAGTAACAAATAGTAGAGGATGAGACCCCATTGTACTGTTAATCGCTTTACTGACCCTGTCGTCTCTGGGGGGCAGATTAAGGGGGGCGGTTTGTATTCCAATATCTTAATTTATGTTAATGTGTGCTTTGTTGGCTATATCCAGCCATGTGTGTATACCCTACACTGAGTCTCGGCTAGTGACTGGGAAACCAGGGAAAGAGTGTGTTGTCCCAGGCTAAGGGAGCACAAGTCAGCGGAGGTCTTTGGTTGGACTATCCAGCTACGTGACAGTGAGCTTTACTATATATATGTAAAGGTGTTTTCACTAAATCAGAAGTGCACATGTATTTTTTAGTTTAGGTGTTTTAGCCGCACCAACTGCTAATAGGTAAATTGTGAAATTTGTAAAAACAAGCACAAAGGCATGCCATATCCACAGACAAACACTGGCAGTAGAATGGGTTGTGACTTTAAGCTTGGCACTGTCATAGGATGCCACCTTTGCCAAATGTCAGTTTGTGAAATTTCTGCCATGCTAATTCTGTTCTGGTCCAGTGTTACCTTCCACGGTGTTGCAGTGCTGTTAACTTTGTCACCACCAACTGATTAATTATTTGATTGAATAAATCAAAATGTTAGTGCCAGACCCATTTCTTTATTTGAATTTAACAACAGCCCAACCACAAAGCGGTAGACAACACACAATCCCATAGCAGGGCCACGAGTGTAGCATTTAAGAGCTTCATCATCACTGGACTCTGGGGCAGTTGAGTCAATTGTATGATTCAACCCTTGTGGGAACAACTTGGAGAAAACCATTTCCTGTTCCCACATGACTGTGCCACTGTGCACAAAGCAAGGCCCATAAAGCCATGGTTTGACATGTTTTCTGTGAAGGCACTTGAGTGGCCTGCACAGAGCTCTGACCTTAAGCCCATTAAACACCTTTTAGATGAATTTGAACACCAAGCCAGGCCTTCTCATTCCACATCAAAAATTTTCTTTTGGCTAAATGGACACAATTCCCACAGACACACTCCACATTCTTGTGGAAAGACTTCCCAGAAGAGTGGAGGGCATGAAGCGGCAACTCCATATTAATGCTCATGGTTGTGTGGTCAGATGCTAATATACTTTTGGTCCCATAGTGTAAGTACCCCGATCAGCTATAACATTATGACCACTGAGTGAAGTAAATAACACTGATTGTTATTATGGCTACTATCAGTGGGTGGGATCTATTAGGCAGCAAGGGAGCATTCTGTCCTCAAAGTTTATGTGTTAGAAGAAAATTAAAAATAAGAAAATTACTTTTACAGCATTTAAATCAGACGAATCAGTGGCATCCTACATAAGATATAAGGAAGCCAATAAAGCATGCAAAAAGGTGATTAGATGGGCTAAACTAGAAAATGAGAGCAAAACTAATCAGGGTGTTGCAGTGGATGTAATCTACTTGGATTTTGCCAAGGCGTTTGACACGGTTCCACACAATAGGTTAGTATTCAAACTGAAAGAAATTGGTCTAGATGCAAATTCTTGTTCTTGGGTAGAACATTGGCTTAGAGATAGAGAACAGAGAGTTGTTATAAACGGTAAATTTTCAAGCTGGTCAAAAGTGGTAAGTGGTGTCCCTCAGGGTTCTGTTCTGGGACCAATTTTATTCAACATATTTATAAATGACCTGGCAGTAGGCGTTGAAAGTCATGTTTCTGTGTTTGCAGATGACACTAAACTAGGTAAAGTTATACAGGGCGAGCAGGATATTACTGTGCTGCAGAGGGATCTAGATGGGGGACTGGGCACACAAATGGCAGATGAAATTCAATGTAGACAAATGTAAAGTTATGCACTTCGCGGTAGCGAATGCACAAGCAACCTACACCCTAACGGTAGTGAATTAGGGGTAACGACAAATGAGAAGGATTTGGGAATTGTTATAGACAACAAACTAGGCAACAATGTGCAATGTCAGTCTGCGGTTGCTAAGGCCAGTAAGGTATTGTCGTGTATAAAAAGGGGCATCAAGTCACGGGATAAAGATATAATTTTGCCTCTGTATAAATCAATGGTAAGGCCGCACCTTGAATATGCTGTGCAATTTTGGGTACCTACTCTAAAGAAGGATATCATATCACTAGAAAGGGTGCAGAGGCGGGCTACAAAATTAATAAAAGGAATGGAGCACTATAGTTATGAAGAAAGGTTAACTAATTTAAATCTGTTTAGTTTAGAAAAACGTCACCTCAGAGGAGATATGATAACATTATATAAATATATTCGGGGCCAATACAAACCATTGTGTGGAAATCTGTTCATAAACAGGACTATGCATAGGACACGTGGTCATGCGTTCAGACTGGAAGAAAGGGGATTTAGACTAAAGCAGAGGAAAGGGTTTTTTTACAGTAAGGACAATAAGGATGTGGAATTCTCTGCATGCAGAGGTAGTTTTATCGGAGTCTGTACAGACGTTTAAACTGCAACTGGATGGATACCTGGAAAAACATAATATTCAGGGATATAATCTTTAATTATGGGGAAACAGGTTATTGATCCAAGGAGAAATCTGACTGCCATTTTGGGGTCAAGAAGGATTTTTTTCCCCTGGTTAGTGCAAAATTGGAAAGAGCGAAACCGGGGTTTTTTTGCCTTCTTTTGGATCAACAGCAACAAATTAACAGATATAGGAAAGGCTGAACTTGATGGACGCATGTCTTTTTTCAGCCTATATAACTATGTAACTATGTAAGAAGGAAAAATGGGCAAGCGTAAGGATATGAAAATCTTTGACAAGGGTCAAAATGTGATGGCTACACGACTGGGTCAAAGCATCTCCAAAACTTTTTGAGGTGTCCCCGGTCTGCAGTGGTCAGTGCCTATCAAATGTGGCCCAAGGAAGGAAAACCTGTGAACCCGCAAAAGGTTCATGGGTGGCAAATGCTCATTGATGCACATGGGACGTGAAGCCTGGCTCGTGTGGTCAAATCAGACAAGCTACTGTAGCTCAAATTGCTGAAAAACTTAATGATGGTTCTGATAGAAAGGTGTCAGAAAACACTGTGAACTGTAGTTTGTTGCATATGGGGCTGCATAGCCGCAGACCAGTCACGGTGCACATGCTGACCCCGGACCACTGCCGAAAGCACCTACAATGGGCATGTGAGCATAAGAACTGGACCACTGAGCAATGGAAGAAGGTGGCCTGGTCTGATGAATCACGTTTTCTTTTACATGACATAGATAGCCAGGTACATGTGGGCTGCTTACCTGGAGAACACATGACACTAGGATGCACTATGGAAAGAAGACAAGCCGACAGTGTGATGCTTTGGGCAATGTTCTGCTGGGAAACCTTGGGTTGTGCAATTCATGTGGATGTTACTTTGACACGTACCACCTAACTAAGCATTGTTGCAAACCTTGTACTCCCTTTCATGGACAAACAAGTCTGATCCATGTAGGACTCACCTCACAACTTACACTTAAAGGTTCTTCTGCTAACATCTTGGTGCCAGATTATTGTTATTATTATTATTATACTTCATTTATAAAGCGCCGACAGATTCTGCAGCGCTGTACAAGATGAAAATTTTACAGATAACGACAAGTACAATGCAGCAATTGACATACAGATAAAAGAGGAATGAAGGGCCCTGTTCCCACATGAACTTACAATCTAGGTACCACAGCACACCTTCAGAGGTCTAGTGGAGTCTGTGCCTCTATGGTTCTAGGCTGTTTTGGCGGCAAAAGGGGGACCTACATAATATTAGGCTGGTGGCCATAATGTTATGGCTTATCGCTTTATTTTCAACTTGTATAATGCATTGCTAAATCACTGGTGTTTTTTAAGTCACTTCATCAATTAAACTATACCTAATGCAGGGCTCAACCATTCAAGGTTGGCCTCTCATAATGGGTAGTTTCATTTTAATTGTATTCTTTAAAAATAAGGCTGAAACTTATGAACATTGATATATCTTATATCACCACTTCTCAAGCCAAGTAAATAGCCGTATCAGGATAAGAATCTTAGTTTATTAAGAAGCGAATGCAGTTTGTTGTTTTTTTGTTTTTGTTTTTTAAAAGTTCTCAACTAGAAGATAGTATGTTGAGATCAAGGAAGCCCAAAGAGTTGCAAGTTAATTATTAGCATAGGTAATCCTTATTAGTGGCTCCTTACCTTATACATTTGAAGAAATATCCACCAGTAGCAATCCAGCAACATCTCTTTGGCCACAGAGGTCCTAAGAATCTGACGTACTACCTTTGATGAGCAAATCTGGTGAGATGTATATATAACATTTGTTAAAATAATCAATGAACACAACCATATCTCCAGTTCTACATACCACCATTTGCCACCTTCTTTATCATTGCGACACTGTACTGCCCCAAAGAGATGTTTTGTTGGATCTTTTGAATGGATCATGTGCAAGTCATATGCAAATCTCTCAGAATGAAACGTAATTTAGAGAGCCTGGCTGACCAATGCTCCAACTCCAGTTTTGCAATAGTCTGGATGTCCAGTCACATCATTTTAATGAAGCCTACAATAGGTACAGGGAGTAGACATCTAAACTCCTTGAAACCTTACAATTATGGAGACTGTTGAGGGGAGATGAATTCCCCCTATGCTCTTAGGGCAAGGAGAGGAATATCCCTGAGCCAAGCGTGGCACCAGCTGTCTGGACCTGTGTGTAAAGTCATGGGGTATTAAGGCTGCTCAGTCTAGGCCAGCAAAGTATAGGTCAGAGAGGGCTCCACTTGGGATTTACATTTTTGTTTTGGGGTATTTGTGCGTGCATTTGTAAATAAATAGTTTGCTGGAAATATGTTGTTCCTGGGCCTAATTTGGGCCTTACTTTATTGACCCTCAGCTAAGGCGTTTCATTTATATGGCGGGAAATGATGGTAAAGCACTGTAATGGTTTGTGGCAAGGATAAGCACAAACATGTTTCACTGTGGATGCCAGGCTCCGGGACCAACACCTACCATGCTGAGGCATCCTCCGGCTACCCACCGCACGGCATCGTCCCATACGCCGCTTCCCTGGGCCACGGCGATTCGTTGCAGGCCACATCCCCGGCCTGTAGTTAGACAAACTCCCAGCAGACCTCATCTACGCCCAGCTCTCAGTAAGGGGGCGTGTCTTGCGGACGGTGATGTGGCACTATTGGTAAGGGAGGGGGAGTGAGGGAAGTGGGAAGGATCATCCCTACTGCCCATATGGCCATACAGTAGGGGAGGGGCTTAAGGGAAGAGGGGGAGGAGTAGTTCCTGTATCCCCTATAAAAGCCCCAAGCACTATGCCATTAGTGCTTGCTTGTTGCATGCTGTGTGGTTTACCTTGTGTACTCCTACCAATCATTCCCTTAGAGCTACAGTCCCTTTTAGTATCTCCATTTACCATTTGACCTCCTGGCTTCTGACCTTGGCTTGTTCCTGGATTTCGTGTACCTCTGTTTGACCCGCTCTTGGCTTGTTCCTGGATTTCGTGTACCTCTGTTTGACCCGCCCTTGGCTTGTTCCTGGACTTCGTGAAACTCTATTTTGATCCGATCTTAGCTAAGTACCTGGACTTTGTGTTACTCGTTTACCCTGACCTCGGCTACCACCTGGACTTTGCTTTTACGTTACCTGTCTTACCTTGGTGCTAATTGCCCCATTAAACCACTGCTTGCTTTTGAACCCCAGGATAGTTTGTGTCTTTTCTTTTTGTCATTCCTGCACTACGCTCCGCTGAACCTACCACGACCGTGGACATTTTGAAAACCAACTGGATCAGCAGAGGGCACCACAATTTTTTTGTCATTTAAAACAATACTTCATAGATTCCCTTGGTTACAAATGTATTAATTAGCCATGTGTTTATAACAGCATCACTATATTCCCTTTATAAAGGCCCAAAACCAATGAACAATGAACACAATGTAAAGCTATTTTGCAAATAATTATGCCATGATCAATGATGCTAAACATGCAACAACCTTTTATGTACTGTAAGCCACTCAATGCGAACATACACAGACACTAGCATACCCACATTCACAAACACCTGAACACTCACACTAATACACATATACATAGACACACACCAACTTACACATTAAATGGTAGTGAATTAGGAATAACAACAAATGAGAAGGATTTGGGAATTGTTATAGTCAACGAACTAGGAAACATGTGCAATGTCAGTCAGCAGTTAAGGCCACTAAGGTATTGTCGTGTATAAAAAAGGGCATCAATTCGCGGGATAAAAATATAATTTTGCCCTTTTATAAATCAGTGGTAAGATCACACCTTGAACATGCTGTGCAATTTTGGGCACCTATTCTAAAGAAGGATAATATAGCACTGGAAAAAGTGCAGAGGAGGGCTACAAAATTAATAAAAGGAATGGACCACTTTTGTTATGAAGAAAGGTTAATTAAGTTAAATCTGTTTAGTTTCGAAAAACTAAATTATCCTATGATAGGATTATATAAATATATTCGGGGCCAATACAAACCATTGTGTGGAAATCTATTCATAAACAGGACTATGCATAGGACATGTGGTCACGCATTTAGACTGGAAGAAAGGAGATTTAGTCTAAGGCAGAGGAAAGGGTTTTTTACAGTTAGGACAATAAGGATGTGGAATTCATGGATACAATATTTAAATTATGGGGAAACTGTTCTGGGGTCAAAAAGGATTTTTTCCCTAGTTTGTGCAAAATTGGAAAGAGCAACTGGGTTTTTTTGCCTTCTTTTGGATCAGCAGCAAGAAATAAACAGATATGGGAAAGGCTGAACTTAATGGACACATGTCTTTTTTCACCCTATCTAACTATATGTAACACAGGTCTGTGTGCAGAAGGTGTGAACTGCTGCATGAAGCCAGTTAACAAAAGTACAGTGGCTCCAGAACCCCCAAATGGGAGATTGTGTGCAAACCTTCAATTTAAAAGTAACCTTTTTTGGTGATAATTGCTGCTAATTGCGTAGTTGACTGTCGGAGTGGGATATTGAAGAGGTAGAGTAGCAATTCCAGGAATCTGATAGAATCTGGTCAGCAAATGAGAAATGTATTTTTGCAGTTCAGCAAGTAAGAAATAAAATGTCTAACCTATTATGTATATAGTGAACATGTGGAATGACTGCAAACTGTGCAAAAGATGTGGCTGCATGAAAACAAACTGTTTGATTTAAATTGGCAATAGACTAGGAGAGTTAAATGTGCCTTACAATTGTGGTGCATGGATGGCAGGGAGGGACTTTGCAGCTGCTCAAGAAAGACTCTCCTAGGCATAATGTTAGCTTTAAGGGTGAAACCTGCATTACAGAAAAAGTTCATCCAGAGAGACTGAAATTAAGAGACTCATGAAAGAGTGAAATATTTGCAAGGATGACCAGACTGTTTTAGCTTCAACGACAAAGAGCAAGACCAAGTAAACTCTCCAGCAATTGATTGCTTGTGTCCAAGAGGAAAATTAGTACATGTCAGACATTAAATAATATACCAGTGGAAAAAAGTGCAGCAACACTGCAAGAAAATATTGGGATAATGGGATTACAATCGCCCCTGCATCAAATGGAGCGACCATGTACAGTGCAGTACATACTAGACAAGTAAAATCCCTGCTTCAAAGGAGGAACCTACTGCAGCTGAGTAAGTGGTCATAGACATGGGCTGAATGGTAACAATGGTGAACATGCTACTCGGGATGTGAACATTGACTGACAACCAAAACATGATTGGGGCATGCATACCATAGAGACAGCACTAGAGGTAAAGAGAGATCCTGCACCTATAAAGTAATTGACAGAAAAGGCTAGCAAAATGCAGAAGAGAGTATCTCCTCAGAAGAAGAGCAAAATGTAAGAGAGAAAGGGCTCAGATTTTAGAACACAGCAACATGAATTGCAGATAAAAGAAATTATACTGAGAAGGAGAAATTATTGGGGCATGAGAGATGGGCCTAATAAGAATCAATTTAAAGGCCTCATGCCTGGTAATGAAGGAGTTTAATTGTCTGAGACGGCTCATGTCTTGTAATGGAGGGAGTTAATTGTCTGAGAAAGCTCATGTCTTATAATGAAGGGAGTGAGACTGCTCGTGCCTGGTAACAAGTGTATGTATATTAAATTTAAATACAGGGCCGGCCGAAGACTTAACGCCGCCTGGGGCGAAGTTTAAAACGCCGCCCCCCCCGCCGACGCCGGGGGGGGGGGGCATTTTAAACTTCGCCGACGCCATAATCTACGATCCCCCCGGGGGGGGGATCGTAGATTATGGCGTCGGCGAAGTTTAAAATGCCCCCCGGTACTTACCTTTAAACAGTCCTGCGGCGAGTCTCCCTGCTCTGCCACGGTGCCGGCTTGTAATGCTGAGCGCCGGAAATTGACGTCACTTCCGGCGCTCTGCATTACAAGCCGGCACCGGGACCGAACAGGGAGACTCGCCGCAGAGGAGAGAGAAAGAGGGGCGCCGAGCGGGTAAGCGAAAACCACTCGGTGCCCCTCTCTCTCTCCTCCGCTTCAAAAAAAACCCAAAAAAAAGCGCTTGGGGCGGCAAAGTGCCGCCCCTTCTAAAGTGCCGCCTGGGGCAATTGCCCCAGTCTGCCCCATTATAGGGCCGGCCCTGTTTAAATATGTATTAAATCTGATTTAAATCTGATGTAATTATTAAATGTATTTTATGTGTGTGCATATGTGAATCAGTGTGTATGTGGCATATATTATATATAATATATGCCTGTTTCTGTAATCTTATCTACTCCATACTGTGTCCTTGACAGGGAGAAATAAAATGTGTTCACCCTAGCCTCCACTGGTAGAGGCATGGCTAGTCTCCCAGGACGCTTCCATTACGTCTTTGTCCCCAAGCAGCTTGTCTGCGGCATCTTTGTGCCCAAACGGCTTGTCAGTACCCTCAGCGGCTGAAATCAATGTCTTTTAGAGTGGCATTTCTGATTAATTTCTGAAAGACTTCTTTCTGTTCTCCTAACTTATCCTTACAAAGTTTGACGGAAACAATTATAATCAATTAGCAACTTAACAAAAAGGAACATATTACTTCTAAAATGAAGATGCCTTTCGCCATGGTATACATTACTGCTGACCCAGACTCTGTTCACGTCTGATTTCAAGAGCTTCTGGGCGAAATCTCAAGATTTCCTAGATATATCGCTTTCATAGTGCACTATAAAAAAAGCAGCATAAACAAAATAGAAGTTTTGTGTAATGCTGTTCACACTCTAGTCCATAATATTTTTATTTTGAAGTGTTTTCACCAATTTATGATTGTTTTAGTCCACTATTAGTTAACCGTATTGTGTGACAAAAGTACGCACTGCCAATACAAACACTCTTGGATAATACATTTTGATTATCACACAACTAAATTAGCAAGGATTTCAGGCATCCCTACTCTTTAGGTATGAAGGTTATATTTTTTTTTTTTTTAACTATTTGTACGATCACCACCTAAATAATAAGTAATAATAAATATCCATACCTTGCCTCCACTGTTCTTGTGGCATAACAAAACATTTTCCGTTATGGTGCTCAGGCTAATCCCATGAGGAAGTGGTATCGGACCTGTGTCTGAAAATCCCGGGAATTGATGCAACTCTACCAGTTTTGGTTTTGATATCAACATCTGAAGAAAAAAGTATCCATAACCATATACACTACGGTTAAAAAGTTTTGGGAAATGCCCTTGTTTTTTAAAGAAAAGCAAATTTGATATAGTGTAGACATTGTTAATGTTGTAAATGAAATATCTTCATAGGCTTACAGAGGTCCTTTATCAGCGACCATCACCCCTGTATTCCAATGACACGTTGTGTTAGCTAATCAGAATTGTTTTTTGCTAGCAATGTTTAGCTGGTTGAGAGAGGAATATAAATTCTCATTAGGCACAATTGGGGAAGTAACTGTAAAGCAAATATAAACAATGTCCTAAATGTAACCTAGAGCAGTCCTAGATCTTATGAAGTATTTCTAAACATACTTTTTACTGCATTTTCCTTGTTTCCAGTTCTGAATTGGCTGGGCTAGTATTTCAGAGTGACATTTTATGCTGTGACACATAAAGGACTTTCTTAAATGTGACGCAATCAGAGGGAAGATTAATTTATATTAAATTATATTATTATTAACATTATACTCGGCCTAGATAGTGACAGGTATACTAAAAAGAATATCTATCTCTCGAATTTAGTTTGAACCACAAAGCTGTTTCAGTACAAGTCTGATCTTGTTATTCTTGAAAATACTGTATATTTAATCTAATGTAAAGAGCGTGAGGCTATAAGAATATATAAAGCACAATACTGAAAATGACAGCATACAGCCGTTTGTAAATTCATTTCTTACTTTCTCAACTTTTGCAGAATCTTTTTTGTTAATGGAATGCTCCAATTCATGTGTTAAGCTCTCCACATCCCTGTCATTAGATTCTAGATGCCAAGAAAAAACATGATAGGTCAATTTAGGTATTAATATTGATATCATTATGTGTCAAAGGGGTCTGGAAATATTTAACCCTAGGAACACAAGCACATAGACTTTGAACCAGAGGGCCATCTAGTCTGCTAATTTTAGAAAACATAGAATTTGATGACAGTAAATAAGTATTTGATCCATCTAGTCTGCCCATGTCAAGACTCAAATCAGTCTTTGGTCTTGTCTTAGATTCAGGATACCTACAGTATCTCACAAAAGTGAGTACACGCCTCACATTTTTGTAAATATTGTATTATATCTTTTCATGTGACAACACTGAAGAAATGACACTCTGCTACATTGTAAAGTAGTGAGTGTACAGCCTGTGTAAATTTGCTGTCCACTCAAATGAACTCAACACACAGCCATTAATGTCTAAACATTGGCAACCAAAGTGAGTGCACCCATAAGTGGAAATGTCCAAATTTGGCCCAATTAGACATTTCCCCTACAGTGTCATGTGATTCGTTTGTGTTACAAGGTCTCAGGTGTGAATGGGGAGCAGGTGTGTTAAATTTGGTGTTATCGCTCTGGAACGACAGTCATGCAGACCAATATGATGCAGTGTGAGGCGTACGGTCTGAGGACTGACAGGATGACCCTTCAACCTCTGCAGCAATGCTGGCAGCACTCATACGTCACACTCTCTCATACTGGTCACTGGAAGTCCAACATGGCACCTCATGGCAAAGAACTCTCTGAGGATCTGAAAAAAATAATTGTTGCTCTACATAAAGATGGCCTAGGCTATAAGAAGATTGCCAAGACCCTGAAACTGAGCTGCAGCACGGTGGGCAAGACCATAAAGCGGTTTCACAGGACAGGTTCCACTCAGAACAGGCCTCGCCGTGGTCGTCCAAAGAAGTTGAGTGCACATGCTCTGCGTCATATCCAGAGGTTGCCTTTGGGAAATAGACGTAAGAGTGCTGCCGGCATTGCTGCAGAGGTTGAAAGGGTGGTGGGTCAGCCTGTCAGTCCTCAGACCGTACGCCGCATACTGCATCAAATAGTCTGCATGGCTGTCGTCCCAGAAGGAAGCCTATTCTAAAGATGATGCACAAGAAAGCTCGCAAACAGTTTGCTGAAGACAACCAGAGTAAGGACATGGATTACAGGAACTATGTCCTGTGGTCCGATGAGACCAAGATAAACTTATTTGGTTCAGATGGTGTCAAGCGTGTGCCGCAGCAACCAGGTGAGGAGTACAAAGACAAGTGTGTATTGCCTACAGTCAAGCATGGTGGTGGGAGTGTCTTGGTCTGGGCCTGCATGTGTGCTGCTGGCACTGTGGAGCTACAGTTCATTGAGGGAACCATGAATGCCAACATGTACTGTGACATACTGAAGCAGAACATGATCCCCTCCCTACGGAGACTGGGCCGCAGGGCAGTATTCCAACAACGACCCCCAACTCCAAGACGACCACTGCCTTGCTAAAGAAGCTGAGGGTAAAGGTGATGGACTGGTCAAGCATGTCTCCAGACCTAAACCCTATTCATCATCTGTTGGGGCATCCTCAAACGGAAGGTGGTGGAGAGCAAGGTCTCTAACATCCACCAGCTCCGTGATGTTGTCATGGAGGAGTGGAAGAGGACTCTAGTGGCAACCTGTGAAGCTCTGGTGAACTCCATGCCCAAGCGGGTTAAGGCAGTGCTGGAAAATAATGGTGACCACACAAAATATTGACACTTTGGGGTGTACTCACTTTTGTTGCCAAGGTTTAGACATTAATGGCTGTGTGTTGAGTTATTTACACTGTTATACCGGCTGTGCACTTACTACTTTACATTGTAGCAGAGTGTCATTTCTTCAGTGTTATCACATGAAAAGATGTAATAAAATATTTACAAAAATGTAAGGGGTGTACTCACTTTTGTGAGATACTGTATATGAATCTCACGCATGTTTCAATTCCCTCACTGTATTAACGCCTACCTCTTATCTAACATACTCTCAGTAAAAGAACATTACATCTAAACCTCTGACCCTCTTGTTCTAACATTTATCAACAGGCCAGGCAGTTATTTACCTAGTTTCAACAAACACTGATATTATGCCATGCACAAGCCACTTTATTGTAGGCTCACATTTTTTTTCCACTCTCTAATAACAGGGACAGGGCAATGTCTTACAAAGTTCATCTATTTTAGTGGTAGCATTGAACTTAGTAGCAGTCAAGCTGATATAGTTTGACCTTCCCCTGTCCAGGTTGCTTGCAGACATTGTCAGTGGGGTTTGTTCTATTTAGGTGTTAATACATTCGTAATAGCTGCTGGAGAGAATATACTTTCAAATAACCTGGGATGCCCCCACCCCTGACTGATTTAACACATAACATTTTCTGCACCATGCATTACATCTTATCTATCACTCGATTCCAGATACCGTTCTCGTAACTATATGTATGAGTGCTTCAACTTTGCATAGTGAAAAAAACTCTATTCACTTTGGGTTAGGAATCCCTACTTTAGAATTTGAAAATTACACAGATAATTACATTGTACAGCTGTATCCTTGAATATAGAAACTTATCCAGAAGTTAAACAGGAGTTATCCACGTGGAATTCATTTTGTACCAAGTATAATTGATCTAGATCACATTTGTTTGCATGATTCTTTTTACTTAGGACAGTAGAATTATTATACAGCTATGTTTCTAATTTCCTTGGAATCATTATTCAGTGTGGGGTACAGTGAAGATACCTGTAGTCCATGCATTTTTCTTCTGCAATCTCCGTTTTGAAGATTCATATCCACGCCGAGGCATTATTGTTTTGGATGCCTCCCAAGACTCAATTACCTTTAAAACATTGTGAAAAATGTAATCAATATAAGCAACACTGGGTGGTAATTTGCCATTTTTTGCATCAAGAATTGGTAAAACAATTGCTGAGCATCTGTGCTATCACCAACATGTAAATCACATGCCATGTTAAACATAGTTTTGCATGAAATGTTATAGAAGAATATGATTTTCACAAACTTGCACACTTGCTTCCACGGGAGTTACTACAAAAGCAGGTGGAAACGTCCAGCTTTTCACATAGTTTAAGTATTTTATCCAACTCTATCTTCTATATATATAGCATTTATCACTTCTTCTAATAATAAATTCAGCGACCACGTGGTTTCATGATCAGATAAATTCTATGACTAGTAATTAGACATTTTTAATAGTTAAATATATATGAATATGTTGATTTATTAAATAGCTATTTAACTGTATAATTAACATTATAATAATATAATTAACAATTATAAAAATAGAATATTTTGTAAAACATAAAATAATAATCAATGTCTTTTTTGTAATTAATGTGTAACATATAAGCTGCAGTGTTTTCTTCTGACCTCCTTTTTGCACTATGCCAGTGGGAGGCTGGTACCATTCAAACCTTTGCCAGCCCTCCCCTATAGAACACGACTGTTTGAATGTGGCATAGAATTTCAGTCAGGGATTCTGTACATGTAGGAGCAATTCACCATCTGCTCAATCACATTTAAGACAAATATGTTACTCCCCTTGCTCGTCTCTACAGACCCCAATAGTGCACTCGGTGCCCCCACCAGTTCAGTATTCCAGATGGATACCTAGTACACCTATATGGTGATATTCAGTGTTCTGAACAAATAGCATTGGTGACATGGCAATGGCATCAGACCAGTATAGTGGCTGTTGCAATGGACATAATATACAATCTGTCACATATAATTGTCTAAACACAACAGGACACAAGTATTGCTCCTGGGAATGTACTGACCTAATCAGTCTTGCTATACTGTATATGTTTATATGTTAAACTGTAGGTAAGAAAGATACTCCTGGTGCTCCAAACTCTGTGAAGAAAAGCCATGGGAACAGCTGCAGTGCCCTCTCCCTTATTTTACAGTCCTTACCAGATTGTCACATGTATTGATCTCATACTCCATTTGAGAAAACGTCTGGTTTACCATTTCAATGGACCCTATTAAAAACACTGAGAGGTGGGTTAAGGTAAAAAAAAATAACCAGGTAAATGTTTTTAGGAAATGCATAAAAAGTAGTTCTGGTTACAATTTATTGAGATAGTAGTAGTAGATAGGATTTACTGACAGACTATGGTAGGATTAATCCAGTGAGGGAATATAACCGTGTTTGGGAAAGGTATTAACAGCAGAAATAATGGGCAGACTAGCTGGGTAAGGAGGTTCATATCTCCTGTCAAATGTTACGTTGCTAAAGAAAGTGTCCTTATCACCATAGCTCACTGAGACTACTTATTGTTTCCCAGATATCCCAGATTAGCCACAACATTATCACCACTGACAGGTGAAGTGAATAACACTGATAATCTTATTATCATGGTACCTGTCAGTGGGTGGGATATATTAGGCAGAAAGTGAACATTTCATCCGCAAAGTTGAAGCAGGAAAAATGGGCAAGCATAAGCATCCGAGTGACTGAAGCATCTTTGGAGGCCCCACCTGGCAACTTACAGGACGGAAAGGAGCTGCTGCTAACATCTTGGCGCCAGATACCACAGCACACCTTCAGAGCTCAAGTGGAGTCCTTGCTGTTTTGGCAAGAGGTCATAATCATACCTGGGAACTTCTGAGCTCCGGCTACCTGGAACCTTCCCTCACGTGACGCAGTCAGGACTGCCCACTGGTGTAAGTGGGCGTTTCCGCTAACGTCGGTGGGCAGTCCCGCTGACATTGCGGAAAACACCCCTTTTTAAAATGGAATTGGACGGAGAGCTGGGCTTGTCAAGACCCCGAGACCCAAAGGATTCGTGTGTTGACCCAGAGAACCGGAGAAGAGTGCTTCACCCGGAGATCTCCCAGTCAAACCCGGAGAGTTACCAGGTATGGTCATAATGTTATGGCTGATTGGTGTATTTTGCAATTTTGGCCAATACTTTCATGATTGCACTGACTACAGAAGGGTTTGTTTAATTTCACACACTGATAAAAAGCATTTGTTATACAAGCTAAACTGTTAAGTTTTCTGTGTATTTTCTTTTTTTTTCTTTAAATTGTTATTTTCATAATACGTACAAACAAATTAAACATTAAATAGACAGGTACAACAAAAGATGAAGAAAAGTAACAATTAAAAGGTCTAAATATCGTCCTTAGGTGTAAGTTGTATAATACACCGTATGATATCTTAAAAAAAAAAAAAAAAAAAGCCGGGAATATGTGTTGATTCTTATATTACTCTTATATTATTTAATTTAATAATCCAGTCCTCATATATAGTTGTTTTTCTTTTCTGTTGTGGACTACTCCATTGCAAGCCTTTCTCCATCTGTAATTGAAATAACACTTGATTTCTCAATTGTGGATATAAAAATTGTTTGCTTTCTTTCCAATTTCTTACTATCACTACTTTCGTAGCTGCCAGTATATGAATAGTTATTATTTTTATTTTTAATGATAATTCAGGTGGGAATATATGAAGCAGAGCCATTTCTAAAGTTTTATTAATCTTAATATTACCTATTTTTTCATATATTAAACTCCCTATGTATTTGATCAAACGATTTTATGTTATCTTTAAACAAAATTTCTTTTAGTTCTTTAATTCCCGCATTTTTCCAAATACTTAAATTTATATTAGAAATAATAAGTTCTATGGTATCCAGTTTCGTATTGTCTAGAACCTTATTAATTAGATTCAATTTTTTCTTAATCTTTTTCCATTCTTGCAGAGTATCTTTTATTATAGTATTATTTATATATTTTGCCTCTAATTTTTTCTGATATTGCCACATACTTGTGGGTAAGTTAATCTTAACCATAGATCTTTCTATTTTAAACCATGATTGGTTAGTATTTATTCGACATTGTAAATTATATATGTGTAGTAGCATGCATGCATCGTATGCACTTTTGGCTCTAGGATAATTCAATCCACCTCTATTTATTTTTCTTGCCAAATTTTTTATACTAATTCTCATTTTTCTTCCATTATTAATAAATGTATTAAAGCTAGTTTGTAGCATGGAAATCCAGGAGCTTGCTATTTTTAATGGGATATGTCTAAAAAAATAGATCCATTTTGGGAGAATATATGCGTTAATCACATTTATTCTACCTATCCAAGATAGTTCTGTGTTTCGCCATTCTTTCAAAAGATAATTTGTTTCTTTTAATAGAGGCAAAAAATTCCGTTCGATTATATCTTCTACTTTTGATGTTATTTTTAACCCCAAATAATTAAGATCTTGCTGTTTCCAACTAAATTTAAATTCTTGTTGTATTATTTGTTTAGAGTGAAATGGTATATTTATTGGAAGAATTTCTGATTTTTCTATATTCAACTTATAATTTGAAATATTTGAGTATTTCTTAATCGTTTCCATCAGGGCTCTGATTGATTTCTCAGGTTCTTCTATAGTTATCAGAATGTCATCTGCATATAAGCATATTTTAAGTTTTCTGTGTATTTTCTATGTAAAATATATATATTTACTGATTGACATTTCACCCTGATCCAGGATACATGCTGGAGTCACTCTATTTTGTGTGTTCTCTATTTTATAAGTCCTCCCCACGAAGGCATCTGTGAGGTCCTCCTTGTGAACAGTCATTGGAGAATTTAATTGATTGATAAGATCCATTTTAAATCTGGATGAAGAGGAAGCACTGTAAAAGAAAGGTACTTGATTAAGCAGTTGATTATATCAAAGTTTATGTACAATGGTATCAAACCTGAAGTTTAGGAATTCAACATATAAACTACTGTGAACATTATACTGAAATAAATTATTTGTTTGTAACTAGGGTCCAACGCTCTAAGTATTATCATTCATATTTCTATAAGACATTTATTTGAAGAGCATTATCCAATGCAAAGAATGCATACAGTGTAGTTAATGTAGTTGTGACAAATCTACAACAAAATGTGAATTCTTACCTAGCAATTTTCGTTTCCTAGGGCAGTACTCATAGGAGGGAGAATCTACCCCCAAAGGTAGAGAAGGAAAAATTAAACCTTTAAAAGACTAAATAAAGAGTCACACCACAAAAAGAAGGTACAAAAAATGTGTTGGGTGGGAAGATAGGGCTGTCAAAGGATGCCCTAGGAAAAGCCCAGGTAAGGAATTTCCATTTTGCTAGGGCCCTTAGGCAGCACTCACATGAGACAGACCAATGGTAAAAGGGTAATTGCAAAAAAAGGTAGAAAAGTAGAAAAGGTAGTATACCAGATAGATACAACTGGCAGTGATTGACAAAGGTATGGATAGAATTCCAAGTAGCTGCTCTGTCACATCTTCTCAGGAAAAACTCCAGTCTTCTTAGCCCAAGATGTTGCCATGGCTCTGGTGGAATGATCTCTAATACTACAAGAAGGTTCTTTCCCAGCTGTTTTAGGTTTCCTTGATAACAAGAACTATCTATTTAAACACTGTAGATCTAGAATCTGCTGACTTTTTCTGGGACCCGCAAAGGAAATAAACAGAAGAATATCTTCTCTAGGGTGCAATCCTAAATAAATATTATCTCAAAGCACATCTTCACATCCAGGATGTGTTTGAGTATTACTTTATTTTTGGAAGGAGCTGGGCAAGAAACACAATATCTTGCATTGACTGAAGTTTAAACACATTTTAGGAGTACAGTTTGGGGATACAGATAGAACCACTTTATCTGAGCAAAACTGCAAAAATGAGTTGAGCAAAGACAACACCTTCTTGCTGAGGTAATAGCTAGCAAAAACAAAGTCTTGAGTGAAGAGACATTGGGACCCTGGTGCTCCCTGATGGTGTACTAGGTTAAAGTCCCATGACTCAAGGTGCTGTAGTAGGTTGTAAACACAGACTGTCATCACTAATCTCTGTTCAGACACAGATGTTCAGACACTCTATAGTCCAAAAAAGAACTAAGATCTGGACCTTCAATGTAGCAGGACATAATCTCTGGTTAAAATGTTGCTGAAAGAAGACAAGAACCTGAGCAGGAGAAGCAAAAAAAGGAGAAATATTTCTCATGTGACACCAGGAAGAAACGACTCTCTAAACCTCCCCATGCTTCAGAGAAGTGGAGACTTTCAGTTGTGTAAAAGTGCCTAAACTCCCCTTTGCTTACTCTCCTTTCAATCTCCAAGATTTAGCATTCCTGGATTTACATGATACAAAGGGTCTTAAATTAGTAGATCAAGTGATCTGCTATGCAGTTGGATGTCCCTATTATATTAATTGCTGTTTTAAGATCCAATATTCAACGTGAGGCTCTCCAGGTGACACCTTCTTGTACCACCTTGTTTGTTGATAAAAGCTGCTGCAGTACGGTTGTCTGAATAGATGCAAACAGCCTTTCCCTTCAGTAGATGTCTCCACTGATATAGACTCCTCCAAACTGCCAATAGAGCTAGGTAATTTCTTGTCAATTGTTTTTCTTCTTTGGAAATTCATTGGGCAGAAATATATTCCATATACGCTCCTTAGCCTATTGCATCTGAGATGACCATTATACAACTACGGATTTGTCAGGAGAGACAAGATACAGATAAGCATGATGAATCTGCCAATGAAGAGACAAACTGGAGATCGCTAAACTACCCTATTTAAAGATAGAGAGTAGTGATTCCAAATGGACAGTAGAAAACTCTGTAGAGGTCTGAGGTGTGCCAGGGCCCACAAACTGCATACCTAGAGGAAGTCTTTAAGACCTATAAAAGATCATTATGAGACAAAGAGACACCCTCTTTTTTCTGCAAAATAGATGAACCAGACTCCTTATTTTCTGTTTCTTGTCTTCTAGAAGAAAGGTAGCATCCATGAACAAAAAAAAACAATTCTCCGTGCTGGAACCAGATATGACTTTTCTCAATTTATAATCTAGCCCAATCTCTGCAGAATTTGCAACAACCAGTCGTTTTGTAGAGAACAACTGCAATCCCTTCTTGCCTCAAAAAAGTTACAACTGCCAGAAGTTTTGTTAAAATACGAGGGGCTGATGACAGACAGAACAGCAAAGCCTGAAACTACAAATGTAGGAGCTTGTTGCCTAGAAGCATAGCTACCTTCAAAAATCTGTAATGCAGGACATCATAAGCATCCTTGAAATCTATGGAACATATGAAGGCTTGTTTACTTCAGCAGAAAGAAAATACCGGTATGAATCTTCGTGTATTCTCCCCTTCTTCTGTTAGAGGAAGGTTCTCCCAGAATAAATCCCTACCTGGGGTTGTTCAAAAGCATCGGGTCTAAGAGACACAAAAGCAGACTGAGGAGCAAGAGGCAAACTCATAAAATGTTCAGACATCCTGGAATTCAGACTTCATACAGGAAGCAAAATAAAGTCTCTCATCTGCAAACTTTTCAGCTCTAGAACAAGAAGAGCAGAGGCTCTTCTTGGGGTCATGAATGGTCCAAAGACACTACACACATGCAAGGTGTTTTATCTTCTTGTGGCATTATACAAGGATTGGCCCTCATAAGATTTAGAGTATGGCGTCATGTGACAAACTAAAAATATAGGCATTAAAAATAGAAAAATCTCCATGAACACGCTCAGATAATTGGACAAAGGCAGGCAAATACAGAACAGACAGGGCCAGGAAAACAACTTGCAGCAACTTGCAGAATAAAATATCAATAAACACAGGAGACCGATATAGTTGTACTACCGTGTTTCCCCGAAAGTAAGACAGTGTCTTACTTTCTTTTTATCCCTAAAAGCCCCACTATGTCTTACTTTCGGGGTATGTCTTATATTGGGAAAAAATTGAGAGTGATGGGAGTTATGATGTACTTTTAGAGCATAATTAGATCATGAAAAAGACATTGGAAATGGTACAGCATAACACCCATCACTCTCACACACTTACCAATCAACACACCTACCAATCCACACGTATACCAATCCACACACATATACACAAATCCACACACGTATACACAAATCCACACACATATACACTAATCCACACACATATACCAATCCACACACATATACACCAATCCACACACATATACCAATCCACACACATATACACCAATCCACACACATATACACCAATCCACACATATACACCAATCCACACACATATACCAATCCACACACATATACACCAATCCACACACATATACACCAATCCACACACATATACACCAATCCACACACACATATACACCAATCCACACACACATATACACCAATCCACACACACATATACACCAATCCACACACACATATACACCAATCCACACACACATATACACCAATCCACTCTCACTTAATGCTTTCCTACCTTTCCTTTCTTCTTTCAGCTTCTTTTCCTCCTCTTCGCTCCTCTTCTTCAGTTCTGTCTTCTTCCTGGTTCAGAGGGCACGGACAGCGGTGGGCGCGGCTTCAGTGTTGTGCGCCGGGATCTGACAAGAAACCCCGGCGCACAACAGCTGTTGCCGCGCAGATCACAAGGGAGCGGTATCGGAGGTCATTAACAGACCTCCGGCTCCCTTGAGTGATTTTAAGCCGGGTTGAACCCGGCTTAAAATCACTCAAGGGAGCCGGAGGTCTGTTAAAGACCTCCGATACCGCTCCCTTGCGAGCCTGCTCCTCCAGCGGCGGACATTACTGTCCGTCTCTGGAGGGGTGCCGGGTGCCGCAGGTTGGCACCCCCTGGAGTGTGGCGCCCTGTGCGGTCGCACACCCCAAAGGTCGGCCCTGCTCTAAGGGGCCGGCCTTAGGGGTCTGCGGCCGCACAGGGTTTAAATAAAAACATCGGGGTTTTTTTTCAACTTTATTTAACATCCTTCATGTTAAATAAAGTTAAAAAAACTTTATTTAACATGGAGGATGTTAAATAAAGTTAAAAAAAACCCCCGATGTTTTAATTTAAATCCTGTGCGGCCGCACGTAAGGCCGGCCTTGGTGGGGACTTCCCGGCCCCTTAGAGTGGCGGACCCGGCAAATCCCCCGTGTTTCCCCGAAAGTAAGACATATGTCTTACTTTCGGGGTACGGCTTATATTAGCCGACCCCTCTGAAACCCCCGATACGTCTTACTATCGGGGGTGTCTTACTATCGGGGAAACACGGTATGTATTATGAAGGTTCAACCCCAGTGAGTGTCTTCTGCAAGAAGAGTTTGGTTGGCCCCGCATAATGCTTAATTAAATGAATGAGAGTCTTAATAATAATAATAATTAAACTGGATTCTGCAGGGCCAGATAAGCTCTTTTGACTGACAGAGATGGTCCTCAATAATGCATAATGCAGCCTGAGTTGAAATTTCAACTCTCAGGCAAATTTCCCTGACTTTGGGTGATACACCCAATGTCTGGTGCCTAGTTGTTTTTATTTATGAACACTCCCTAAATGATCTAAAGTTTCAATAGCTGTGGGCCAATGTGTAAGAGTTACCTGAATTCGGGAACCGGGAGCACGCGCGCTCTGTTATTTAGCTTCTTTAGTTTCCTTAGAAACTGGGCAAAACCATATTTTTGTATTTCTTACCATTGAGCGAAGTGACTTGTTACGCATGTTTTAATTAATATTCCACCGCAATATTATTATAGAAGATTGTAAAAATAATGATGTAAGGCCATAAAGGAAATAAAACACCCATTTAACGAATACACACACAATGGTACAGTCCTGACAGTTGAACACCAAGCTGTTGCTATGGCAAGGAACGCCTGGGATTAGTCCATTTACTTATGTGACGGGTATATCGCTCGACTTCTTGTTTTCGTTAACCGTGGTTACTTAGATACTTTTCGTGTATTCACGAGTGTTGGATATAAAGCATACAATTTGGGTAATATATGTGAGTGTTTAAGGTTGTTGTATATATTCACCCCCGCTTCGATCTGCTTGGTAGTTAAACCCGCTTCTTGCGCATGGGCAATGAGCGGAGTGGAATCGCGATTCGAGGATATCGCTCGTTAGTTGCTGCTGGTTGTGACCCGTCGATTGTCCAGGTTGTCCAGGTAACCGACCTTTTAAATGTTCATTTTTAATTGAAGAAGACGAAGTTCTTTTTTTTTAAAATGTAGGCTTGCGAGTGCTGCATCTAGATCTATTACTGCCGTAGTAGCGGGTTTTCTCTTTGTTCAATACTGTATAATTCCACATTCTGGATATTTAGCTAAATACATCCATTGTTTTGCATTTATGGTGCGGTATAGTTGTTTCTTTTTTAGATTCTGTATTTACAGTTCATCTGCGAGTAACATGATTGTGTCTGGAAGTTCACTGTGTGATCACTAATCCGATGGACAGTATAGATATTATTCTGGACTTACAGATGTATGCTGTAGTGTTTTATTCTTTATATTACGTTTCTAATTTAACTCCTAATATAATAATGTACCCCATGACTGCCTCCACTCATTTTGTGGATTTGTTTCTGCAAAGTATTTACACTCACCTCACCAAAAATGACTAGGACTCATGCACTAAGACACAGACTTTCTATCCTGTAGAACAAAGTGGACAAAACAAATCTGAGTGTTTTGGTAGATGCAAAGTTCTTAATAAAAGCTATTTGAGAAACACAAGTGTCAATCAGCCCCTCCTAACTGATTTGGTCATCAAACTCTAAATACCAGGAGCAGGTCCTACGGTTGAGCAGCTATGAAGTGATATCACCACCGCATGTTTTGATTGTTAGTTCATTGTTTAGAAGTCAATAGTAGTACGGTAAATGTACCGCATCCTTACCATAAACAAGAACACTTTGGTTTTCACTGCATGTATATATTAGGTGTTTTTGCGGCAAAGAAAAAGCATCTTCCTCTTTGAATTACGATTTTGTTTTATTTTTACAGGAAACCTCAAATTCAACGGAGTCAGATTAACACTGGAATCTGTTCGGAAAATGCCTCTCTTTGGTAACACATTCAGTCCGAAGAAAACACCGCCTAGAAAATCTGCCTCTCTTTCCAATCTGCATTCAGTATGTATTTACGTGAATATTAATTCCGGCTTCACTTGAATATTATCAGTTCCACAAACATTTCAGTACAGAGCGGGAATGATGTAAAAGATTAGTGTCTCTCTTATTAAAGGAGAAAAATGTATTTTATTCCATAATCATTTATCTGCAGATCAAGGGGGCTACTGTCAGTTATGTGGTATGTTGGGCTACTTTCACTGTTCATACACAACACTAAGCTGACTCTTTAACAATGCCAATGAATTCCTACTTGTAAGATGGAATTCTTTCATCCATGAACTTGTATTATTCTTGTCCGGCTGACTAAATCTAAGCCATATTGTTTACCGTAGGCAGTGTGATTGTGTTTATCTACTAGATTGGGCTAAAATAACATAGGTAGAACACATACAAATTGGTAATATACAACTGCTTGAAATATTATATTATGCAAAAACTCGAGATGTTTAAAAACCATTGTTTCCTTTTTTAAAGTTTTTATACCATACTTTATATAATAATCTTAATACTTTTACTATATATATTTCATATAGTAATCAAATAATGACAGGAGTCCCTTCTTAAATTGTAGCTCAGTTGTAATTCAAAAATCACTTTGAATCTACCCTTTTTGCCATACCTAATCTATAGGATGTAGATCGGTTGCCCTAAAACCAATTAGTACCAACACAGCATGTAAAGTACTGTAGGGGACACTGTAATAAATCTAGATTACCTACTCTGCAAAATTATTCATTCCAGTCATGCTTTCCTCCTTTATTGGCATACTTTTTTTTATATAGTTGGACAGGACAACCAAAGAAGTAGAGTTGGGCCTGGATTATGGGTCCCCAAGTATCAACATAGCAGGCCAAAGTTTAAAATTTGAAAACGGGCAGTGGATTACCGGTAAGTAATATCACATATGCTTACTTGTTTTTCCCATAGGACAATGTATTGTCACATGAAATGTATCAGGTCCACTGAGGCCACTGACTTCCTAGTGAATAAACTATTGCGATATTATTACACAGAACAATAGTTCTCATCCTTTTGACTGGGTCAACCGCAGAACTTATTCATGACAATTTAAGGAAACGTGTAAGATGTGTTATTTTGTAGCCTTGCATAAAAAAAAAACAATTCAATTGTAGTTTTGGTCAATAATTCAAGCAAACAATATGTTTGACTGCTGTTCTCTACATTTCTATGTTATTGTTGAACAATAGACCAGAGTAGTTCAGTAGCATTGCATCAGCCGGAATGATGCACAGGGCACAGCGGGTCCTGCCACATAGTGCCAAATCAGTCCTTTTCTCCTGGAACCTGTGTCATAGTTCCATAACCAATATCATGGTCGCTTTTGCAAATTTTGCAATAACCTAATATGTAATGTATTCAATCTTAGTTGTTGTTTCATTCTTTTCTATTGCAGAGTCAGGTGGTACAGGGTCACAAAAAGAAATTCAGAAGCTACGCAAGAGAAACTTACAGCTGGAGGAAGAGAATAACTTGCTGCGTCTTAAAATAGACATCTTACTTGACATGGTAAGAATTTGTAAAAATGGGTAATTTTGGTTTTGAAATATTCTGTTAATACAGATGCAAAATAAATCAGACGGCTCCCCTTAGCTCCTTCTTTGGGCAGGTATCAGACTGGACGAAAGTTTAAATTGCTTGAGAATGTGTATTCCGGTCTTTAGAGATATAAACTAGGTATTTAAAATTAACTTTGCATTTGTATTTTAGTAACTATTCCATTCAATTCCACTATTCCTCAAGCATTCCAGCAGTGTAGCTTTTCTGTTATTCCTGACTGTCCCATAAATCCAAAGGCAGATGTAGGTCTAATGAGACCCCCTATGCGTAAAAAGTACTCCCATTTATTTCAGTGGGGGGTGTTTCTTAAATGTGTTTTAATCTGATTATCTACACTTTATCCAGCTTTCTGAGACAACAGCTGAATCTCACCTAAAGGAGAAAGAACTAGAAGAGTTGAAGAGCTTGAGTGGGAGGAGAAAATAATCTTTGCTTGCACAGAGAGGACAACTGCAAGTGGGACTTCTCCCTGATCCATGGCTGACTGCAGTATTTAGCTCATGTTGTTACTTCCATACCAAACCCCTACATGGAACACACTTCTAGTCTCTGAATATATATATATATTTTTTGCTCAATACACTAAAACCCATTTTTACTTATAAGTGGATATATACGTGTATGATGATGGTTATGGGGAAGTCTGGCACATGAACATGCAACAGAAAAGGGAGCAGCCCATTTGGCTCTAGAAATTAATACGTTATTCAAACTAGTCTAGTTAACAAAACATAGTTTTTAATTGAAAGGAGATAGCGTTTTATTGAACAGATATGTTGTTAAAATTAGAAGATATTTATACACTTTAACTGCAGTTCAGTTGTAATGTGTAATTACATTTAGCAGACTTCATTTTTACATTGTTGTGAAATACCGGTAGTTGTGTAAAACAACCTCTAGTCTCTGTGTCCCACAAAATGTTTCTGTCTGAAGACAATTTTATAATATTCCACAAATACAACTGTAAGTAAATTTTAAGGTTCTCCAGTAGTGTATATTAAAATGCAAGTTTAATATGTTGTATTGCAGTCAGAATTACCTCTCTTGGCCTTTTCTGTTGACCTGAAGGGCAACAATTGACATGAGCCGTGTCACTCTGCTTTGAATGACAGGATTTTGGCATATCCCAGTTACATATGTATATGTTTACAGTCATTTGGAATTCAACGTTTATACTCCTGATGTAAATTTAAAAGTGTTTATGCACAATATTCTGGCATTAAGCAATTTTGAGTTGTATGAAGTAAATATGATTGTGCAGATACCATTATTCATACTATATCTACTGTCTATGTATGCCTGTATATTTACACCCATACACACCTTTATATATTTTTGGCACTTTTCTAACAGCCTGATGACAGAGGTTTCTGTAAACCTCAAAGGTGCAAGTGCTGGGAATTCTCTTGCACTATCCATACATGGATGTCAAACCAACTAGGATGCTGTTATTGTACACGACAAGAAACAAGTAGATCACAGGCAGAGTGGGAAGCAGTTTGTTTAAAATGCTGTTGAAATAAAACATATTTGGGATCGTAGAAGTTTGTTTTAGATTTTATATTTGCAGATTTATTAAATAGGACATAATTATTTTTTTGTTTAATATTTTGTATGAAAAATAAAGTGGTCATATAGTTTTCTTTATATTATCAGTGTTTTGTTATTTGTATATGTGCAATTTTACTGTGGTTGGTCTCTGAAATCAATATAATTAACCACAATTCTCCTCTCAAGGAAATCTACCAGGTCTGTGTGGGTAACAGCGATTTGTGTGACCTAACTTTATCTATGTGGCCAAGTGTGATCTGTAGAGCTGATAGTGGCATGTGTGGTAGAGTGTGATCTCTGTGGCCAAATGTGAAGGCTGCAAGTTGTGTGTATGTATGGCTGAATCCAATTTATGTGGTGGAGTTTGATCTCTGTGTCTGAGAGTGGTATGTACATGTATGGTACAGTGTCATCTGTGTGGTCAAGTGTCAACAGTCATGTGTTGTATAGCCGGATCTGTGAGGATAAAGATGTGATCTTTGTGATTTACAGTGGTGGTGCTGAGAGTGATGTGTGTGAGTGGGAGGCAACGAAAGAAAGAAAACCCCACCCCATGTACATCCTAAAGAAGTAAGCATCTTAACGCTCTCTTCTCAGGCTCTGTTTGATTTTCCCCCATTACGTTATCTTTCTCCTGCAATCAGACAGGCTGGCCCCCCATGCCACTCCACAGTTCTTAAAAAGGGTAAGTTCTTCCAAGGGCACAAGCAGAGCCTGACCTTGGGAGGGGCACTAACACCAATACAACTAGACACTGAGCACTAACACACAGGGACACCTAACACTAACATTCCCAGACACACACTAATGTGCATACCCAGACACATACGCATGCACACATGTAACAAAAACAAATTTCCTTAAAAGCTCAAACCTCCTTACTAAACTTAAGCAATTGATGTGGCTGGAGATTGCACATGATGCCCATAGGTGACACTACACAATATATTACAGGGTAGGAATACAGAACTCTGAGATACATCCCATAACTTCACTACAGAAACAAAATATTGGTAGAAAACACATATTTACACAAGGAAACCAAACTTTCTTGCACCACTGGTGCACTGGCATTTAATGACTATAACTCTCATCATCCTCATCATTCTGGCTCATGATGGGAATGACAGGGTTTAAAAGTACTTTTTAATGTATTTTTTATGAGAGACGGGGATTTTAGTGAGGGCTGTGATATCACTTAACCCTGCATTTTAGCAGGTATCAAGCTCTTATTTTCCTATATGTTCCCCAGCTCTCTGGCACTCAAGTGGTTAAATTAGCGAAAAATATATTCTCAAAAGAAACATCACTTTATGTGATTTGGGTGCATGGGTAGGCTGGCCGAGGAGGCAATTGCCAAGGCTGGATCAAAATTCTTCAACAATAAGGCAGGAACGTGTTGGTGAACAGGTAACGCAATGTTGTGTGACCCCGCGGGAAAAGCATGGCGGAAGGTAAGTGGGTAAGGCAGGGAGCCAGTGAGTAAGAGAGTAAAAGAGTGACAAGGTAAGGAAATTAGGGAGGGAGGGAGTGTGTGTGAGTATGTATGTATGTTAGCATTAGACTATGTTTAATTGTGTTTGTGTTAGAATGTGTGTGTGTTAGTATGAGTGAGTCTGTGTAACTGTGTGTTAGCATGAGTGTGTATGTGTTAGAATGTGTGTGTGTTAGGATAAAGTTGTAAGTATGAGAGGGAGTGTGCGTTAGCATGAGTGTATTAGTGTGTGTTAACATGAGTGTGTAAATATGTGTACCAGTGTTTGTTAGTTACCTTGGGGAGGGCAAGGGGCCAGTGGAGCCCCTTTGCTTTGCCTGCCCCCTGGCAGTTAGGGTTTTTTCTCTACTTGTTGAACAAGATAGCTTCTATCAATTCAGTGATACGAAAGGGTAGAAGCAGTGAATCATGATCACTGCCTGTTTCAAACAAATCACATGTTTTGATTTTAGGGTTTGTTAGTGGATTTTCTTTAAAGAACAGATAAATGCTGTATCTCGTTTCTGGGGCTTCCCAGTTTGAATGCATCTTTGAGGGGACTACACTGGTTTGGCCACAAAAGTCTTTGAGACTTTCCCGATGTGGGTGCTTGTCATAACTTTGCACTCTTTTGACAATGGTAGTGTAGGTTTTTCAGAGGATACTATACAGCTAGCTCTAGTAACTGCATCACTTTTCTTTCTGTAAATTTGTGTGGGGAGAGCTGTGTTCTCTGGGGGCTGAGCATGTTGTCTGTCGCAGAAAAACCTCTCTCGCTTTGGCCACTGGTGTGTGGGATGTCCTGGCCCAAAGAGGCTGTGCTCTGATTAAAATTTTCAGTGACATCCCTGAAAGTCTTCAAGACTGCAACTACCTGCCCATTAATGCCCATTCCCCTCTGCTCAATAAGCTAGACACTCGAATGTTGAGCTCACAGGGCACGGAGAGATAACAGGGGCATCCAACGAGCGGCCCGTGAGCCAAATGTGGCCCAACGGACTTCGAGGTGCGGCCCACGTGAAATTTCCCGGTGGGCCGGCAGTTCAAAGCAGCAGCCCGCCTTGCGAAGTTCAAAGCAGCCGCCGTGCAGATGCGGTCTTACAGCCGCACGACGGCTGCTTTGAACACATGACGTTGGAAAAATAAATGTGAGTATTATTAAAGAAATAGGGGTTATAGGAAAGCAGACCCATATTCAAGGGGGGGATGGCTGGGTTATGGCATTACAAATAAATATTAACAGGGGTGTCTGTGGCTGGGGGGGGGTAATACACATGGCAGTGGGGACATCAATAGACAAGAGGGTGGTTGGGCATCACATTAACCAATACAAAAGGGGTGGGGGTATCAATACGCAAGGCAGGTGGTTGGCAGGGGCCTAAAGGGTGTGGGGGCATAAATGCACAAAGTGGGGCAATACACAAGCTTATGGGGGGGCACATTCACATAAATCAATAGTAAAGGGGGGATTGTCTGGGGCATTAATACACAAGGGGGCAAAAATACAAAAGGGGCAGTTAATGACAAAGCAGTGTAGGAAATAATTTTTTTATGCTTCAGTGTGGCAGAGCCTGTCCTGGTCTGTGTGTGTTTGGCTGTCGGTGTGGCAGTGCCTGTCCTGGTGTGTGTCTGGGTGTGGCAAAGCCTGTCTTGATGTGTGTGTGTGTCTGGGTGTCGGTGTGGCAGAGCCTGTCCTGGTGTGTGTGTGTTTGGGTGTCGGCGTCGCAGAGCCTGCCGTCGTGTGTGTGTGTTTGGGTGTTGGTGTGGCAGAGCCAGTCCTGGTATGTGTGTATCTGAGTTTGATATGGCAGAGCCTGTCCTGGTGTGTTTGTGTGGCAGAGCCTTTCCTGGTGTGTGTTTGGATGTCGACGTTGCAGAGCCTGCCCTCGTGTGTGTGTGTTTGGGTGTCGGTGTGGCAGAGCCTGCCCTCGTGTGTGTGTGTGCTTGGCTGTCGGTGTCCTGGTGTGCGCCCTCCTGAATTTGTAGTCACTTCAGAGGACAAAACTTTCTTGGCCCAGAAATCAGTGAGAGGAAAAGTAAAAGTTTTGTGTTATTTTCTCTGTTTCAATCTGCAGATTTTATTAAAAAGATCAGTGGCAGTAAATTGTGACTTCAGGCGTCCTGTGCACGATTACTTTTTTAGTATACTGATTACTCCCAGTCCCATCACATAAGATTCTATCTTGTATTACCTGCCGAGCACTGATGTCATCTTTATGCAGTATACATCGATGCCGATGAGTTAAGATTCTGTCTATTTTATTTATTTCTATAAAATGGCCACCAAAACCCTCAGCACCAGGCCCGTGATGCCCTTAATCCGGCCATGATCAATTTAGTGTGCATCAGCCAGCTTGTACCCACAGTGTGCTCCAGCCTTGTGCAGTTTTATTTGGCTAAAATTGTTTTAAATGGTTTGTGTACTGACTTTGTTTTACTGTTTAAGTAATTTAGTATTGATAGAATAACATATAAAAGTTGACAAAAAAACGTTTCCACTGCTTTTTTCATTATCGCCAAATTAACTCTGTATTAATATGCATTATAAAGCTAAAAGGCCATATTTTCTCTCAGTGAAAAATGAGGGCGGCCCACGCACTCAAACATTTCTGATGAGGTGGCCCACTGCAGAAAAAACTTGGAAACCCCTGGATTACAACATCGCTATCTGTAAATCTGATGGATCTGAGTTTGGCAGATGCCAGAAGAACACTACCTGGCGGAATGCAGAATGCCTATTGTAAAGTTTGGTGAAGGAGGGATAATGGTCTGGGCTGGTTTAAAGTTTTGGGCTAGGCCAAGTTCCAGTCAAAGTGCATCAGACATGGTTTGGCAAGTTTAGTGTGGAGGAACTCAAGTGGCCTGTGCAGCGCTCTGACTCAGTCGAGTCCATATTAACTCCATATTAATACCCACGCAGGGTCGTAACCAGAATCACAGTGCCCTGGTGTGAAAATTGCCTCGAGTCTCCAAACCTCACCAATCAACATGTCCCACAGTGCCACCTTTTGCCCCCAAACAGCTTGTGTCACCTTTTCCCCAAGCAGCTTATCAGTGCCCCAAGCTGACTGCTTGTGCAATCTTTACTTCAGCTTGTCAGTGCCCCCAAACATCTTATCTGTGCCATATTTGCCCCCAAACATCTGTGCAATCATGCCATCACTCCCCCTTGCACCCCCTAACATACAGTCTGGCACACATGTAAACACACATGCTAAAACATGCACTTACTTATACTAACACACGTACACACTCATTTTAACACCATTTATGCTAACACTCATATCAATTACATACATGCTCACACACACATGCACATCTATGCTCACAGTTGCACATACATACCTATGCTCACACACTTACACATACACATCCATGCTCACACACACTTTTACATAGAAATCCATGCTCACATACGCTAATACATGAACATATCCATGCTCACAAAACTTATGCATGTACATTCATGCTCACATACATACAATCATTTACCCGCAGGGATTTAGTCCAGATGGTCCAAAAAGTCCATATAGAGGATACACCCTTGGTCCTATAGGATGTTTTTTGTTACTTATCCTCTAAGACTTTACAAACGAAGGTGCCTGCTTCAAATGGGATGTCCCAGGAATGAAGAAAGAAAGACAATCTCCTTGAGCTATACGGTAATGTAAGTTAGCAATGACAAAAATTTGGCTTTATCTCATTTTGTGCCATTAAACTTCCCTGGTTGTACAAACAACCAAAACGCAGGTGCTTGAAAACATTATTATTATAATTATTATTATGCAAAAAAATTAGAGCTGTTTTAAAAACGAAAATAGCCCATTCATTTTGAAAAATGTTATTTGATTTCATACTAGAATTGCAGGAGACAAGTGGAGTTGGTGGCAGTTCCCCTGTAAATGTAAATGAGAAGCAAAACAACCCCATAAAGTATATTGTATTAAAAATAGGAATTGTTTTATCTATCTGTGTAATTATCCATATAAATATCTGCTTGTAAAATATTGCCACATTTTCCAAAACCTTGAGCCATTTACCCAACAAGCTCAGCCATTCGACCTTCCTACATTCACAGTGTGCTGTGTGGAGGTACAAACCACCGCAAGGGGCGCTCGTCGCCTCTTTCCTTCACGTTATCTCTCTATGATATTTCGCCGGTCGATTCCGGTGACGTGTTTCCTGTTGCCTGACCCCTGTGTGTTCTAGCACGTTCAGTAGTCATGTCCTCTCCTTTAGAATTACCGTTGGAAACTGCGCTTAGTGAAGCGAGAGATGCAGAAACCGAAGAGGAGGAGGAAGAAGATGATGATGACGAGGTAATGTTTGCCGCATAGCGCCAGAATCTCCCTGTGTCATTGTTCACAGTCATAACATGTCCGTGATTTTAAGTCTCCACGAGTTATACATTGAATGAAGGTCTGCCGGACAGGATGTGACAGCGCAGGGTTGTTAATGCTGCCTGTAACCTCTTTGGCGTGGACTCTTGCAGTGGAAATATTAGCATTTTCATTTTGTGTGTCATGTGGGAGTTGTTCCATTTCTCATGCAATTTACTTCGCTTGTGTGTTTGATTTACTGCCAACGCTGTTCGTTAGTTGGACATACAGCCTACTGTATTCGTGTGGAGTTGAACCTTTCTTGACGAATTCCAAAGCGAATTATTTTTTGACACAATTGATATTTGTACTGCAGCAGCACCAAGAGAACAGCTCACATGGTACTCTTTCCCTGACCATCCAATATAATTATTTATCCTGCCTCAAACTGGTGTCTTTGACAGGTGCACGTTACGTATGTCAAAATGCTGTAGACTCACCTGTCAAATATTTTAAGATGCTAATGTATAATGTAATAAAATGTATACATAATATAACATAAAGCCTGTATCACATTTTCTCATAGGTTAGGATTTAACATTTATCTCTTTTGATATCTCTGGACAGTTAGATGAAACTTTATCAGAAAGACTGTGGGGCCTGACCGAAATGTTCCCACAGAGCCTCCGAACTGTGGCAGGTGTAACCGTTGATTATTCTGTTTGTGCAGCCAAGAAGTTTTACAGGTAAGTGCTCTGGACCCTTTCGGCTATATAAGTATAGGTATACGAAATAAATGCAAAGTGTTCAGATAAGTGTAACAGTCGTCTGCAGCATTGTTTAACATAAACAAAACAAGTCAAGTGCCCCACGCCAGTCAAAAACGTCACTACAACAAAGCACGACCAGTTTCAATCACTCCTGTCTAAGTACTTAGCATTGGGCTGAATAATTGGTTGTACATTACTTTTAAATCTGCTGAGACTATCCTGCCATTTATAGCCTATCTTGGACACCATTAATCATTGTGTGTTGGGAGATTGTAGCCCAGACATTTGGTCAGGACCTCGGAAATACAGATATGTTGCAAGATACAGAAATAACTGCAAAACTTATGGATGAACACTGTTTTGTAGCTAAGATAGTAATTCAAATATACACGACGAAATAACGCATCTCAGAGAAATTCTCTCTCAACACGCCCGTATAATATATCCTTCGTTTGCTTGTTAAATCTTCCCCAGCTACCATGTACATGCTTTGTACTTCCTGGATAAGTTCACTTGGCTGTACACAATTTACACTTTAATATACAAACTACCTGATTTGGGCAGCACGTGCATTTTTATTTTACAACAATATTTAGTATTGTTAGCATTTAGAGACATTGTACAGAAATACCTGACGCTTAACCCAACACCAGCTACACAGTGAATCAATCTGACTCCCCTTTCACAAAAGTTAAAAAAAAAACAACTGAGGTAACTGCTGAAATCTAAGGTGCCACAACCTTAGTTGTCTTGTTGTGTACTTAGCTGACCTCATTACATTAAAATGACACTTTGCTCACATGCTTCACAGAATCTGTTTAACACTCCAGTTAATATATGTACCTTTGCGCTATCTTAGAATTAGCTTTTAATCCCTGCTCCTAACAGGAATCACATGACAAATGTTTGTGGTATTTGGTCATGAGCTATGATACACTTTTACTGTGGTTCTATTTTAAATACTTATTTATTTTTGCAGTTTTTCTCGATCTGCTCTATGGATAGGAACCACCTCATTCATGATTCTGGTTTTGCCAGTAGTGTTTGAGACTGAGAAATTGCAGATGGAGCAGCAGCAACAACTACAACAGAGACAGGTAACCTTATTCACTCTACCGGTGGTTTCCAATCTGTCATAATAGGTGTACAGTGTATGGGTAAAAAGTATTTTGGAGCCGTGGGAGAGCCGCATGCATTTTGAATATAACCAACTTCAAACAAATAAGCTTCAACAGTATTTGTCCAATCTTGATTTACAAGATACTGAAATGTTTATGCATCTTATATGAAAAATTATCTAAAGGGGGTATGACTTACAGCAGAGTTTGCTAAAAAGCTTGCCCTACATTTGGTAGCTTGGGGATAATTCAGTTTTAACTCACTGTGCCCAGAGGGAGACCTCAACCTCCTTGTTCACCGTTCCTAAAAGGGATACCAATTACACCTCACTGGTAAGGTCTGTGGGCAAAATGTACATGTAGGGCAGATTTCTGCTTCTAGGCTGTCCTTTGGAAGAATGATTAGTCTGGTTGGATATATTTTCTATTGCATATCTTCTGTGTAAAGGCACAAGTGAGATCAAATGTGACCGTCCCAATAGGGCAAACAATTTAGCCCTGCCTGTTCTTGTACATTTTGTGATATATATGGATTGGACATAACTCACAGCAGGGAAATTACTTGGCAGTTGGTAATGGAGACAAACATTATATTTGGCTCCTTAATGCACCACCCTTTGTGGATTGGTTATATCGTTACTCTTTCTGTACTTTCATATGCATCCTTCCAAAATGAAAAAAGCACTTGATGTGATGTGAGTGAGACAAGTAATAAGTAGCTGTTTCATTTTCTTGATGTTTATGTAAGAGCTTCTTAATATGGTAGATTGTTGTTTCCTTGATATAAATGCTATGAAAAACAAAGGATAAGACCCATATGTTACTCTTACTATTTAATCTCTCAAGGCAGCAGTATTTTAGCCATTGCTACTGAATGATTTGTTTTCTCTATACCTCTGGACAGATACTCCTTGGACCGTCAACCGGAATGTCAGGCCCTCTTCCCCCACTTCCAGGAAAAGCATAATTCAACATTTTCCTAGTGCCTGAGAATTCTAGTTTTTTCTTTTTTTCTTTTATCATGATTGGAGAAAAGAACTGAAGACCAGTCTGAATGACCACCTATCACCTTCAGTTTTCTGTTTGGAATGATTTTCTTCAGTTTACCACTCTGGTCACTACACAACACTTTCAGTGGAAAAGGTGCGAGTAGAAGCAATATAATACAATGTCTTTTTTTGGGGGGCCCACACTTTTCTCACTGGGGGAGATTCTTCTGCTGCGCTCCAATATACTTTATTTTTCATATTGGGACTATATGGTAGTAGTTCATCAAATGGCAAATCATGAGGATAGTGGACATTTATAGAATCTTTTGCAGGTGCCTTCCATCCATGTAAGGATTAAATGTTTTATCTTTTGTTTTGTTAAAGGAAATCAAGGAAGCCATTGCAAAGCAAGGTTTTCCTAGATGGACATTGTACAAAGCAGCACATCATGAAGGGTATAAGTAGAGTTAAGTGTTACTAGCTATAAATATGGAGCAGCAAGGGTATGTCTGCGTACTTTGTGTGGCACTGGACAACCATGCCCTACTGGCAGGATTCATCTGTTTGATGAAAACATTTTAGATTACATTCTATGTTACTGGATATATATTGCTTCTGTACTGGATGGCACAGTATTGCTGTTGGTGAGATCATTCCAGTTCTTTAATATCAAACCACATTTAACCAACCCCGTCTGGGTTTGTAATTCCCAAATAGATTTGTTAAACTGACTTTTTTTTATTTTTGTTTTCACATATTAAACTAAAATGATTGAAACTAAATTCTATTTTATTTACTGGAGCGGCTAACATTGCAGTATGTTACCATTACATTACTGTGTATTATTTTGAAATAACACTTGACTCAATATGTGCCACAATTACTGTATTATACTGTATACATTTCATTACATTTTTAGGTAACATGTAACATTAGGAATATTCTGATCTCATTTCACATGGGAGCTGTGAACAGCCTTGAGGAAAGTTGACATCAGCCCTGGACTTCTGCATAACCCTACATGCATGTGCAATGGTTGCTTATTAATGTAGTGTTTTGCCAGTAATATAAATCTGGTCTGTTTTTGGCCTTTAATAGCTTTAGTTGAGAATGACACAGATTGTCAATGAAGAACGTATTAATGTTTAACATTTTCCTTGCTTGAAACCTGTCACTGACACCTCTAATACCTCTAAATTTTAATGCATATGATAGCTGTGTGGTCCTTTTTAAGTGGACTGTAAATCCTTGGGGGATTCTGCAGAACCCCTCAAATTACATCTACACCTCTCCACACTTCTCAGCTAAAAAGCCTGCAGGGGATACACTATAAACACAAAAGTATTGGGACACCAGACAGTTACGCCAACAGGGACTTTTATGCGTTCAAAGTACATAGACATTAAGATGTAGTTGATGCCCCCTTTGCAGCTATAACAGCTTCCACTCTTCTGAGAAGGCTTTCTGTGGGAATTTTAGCCCCTTTATCCAGTAGAACAGGTCAGGCACTGATATTGGACAAGAAGGCATAGCTTGCAATCTCCATTCCAATTCATCCCAAAGGTGTTTGATGGGTTTGAGGTCAGGTCTCTTCCACACCAAGCTCACCCAACCTTTATGGGACCTTGCTTTGTGCAGTGGGGCACAGTTATGCTGGCATACAAAAGAGCCTTCGCCGAACTGTTGCCACAAGTTGGATACATAGCATTGTCCAAAAGTGTCTTGGTATGCTGAAGCAGCCCCATATCCTTGTTCCACCAAACTTTACAGTTGTGCACAATGCAGTCAGACGAGTAACTTTCTGTGGGCATTTGCCAAACCCAGAGTCGCCCCTCAGACTGCCGAACAGAGAAGTGTGATTTGTCACAGAACATGCTTCCGCTGCTCCAGAGTCCAATGGCGGTGTTCTTTACCCCACTCGAGCTGATGCTTGTTATTGTACTTGGCGATGTGAGGCTTGAATGCAGCTGCCCGGCCATGGGAACCCATTCCAGTGGAAGTTTGGAACTCTTCAGCTATGGAATCAGCAGAGCATTGGTGACTTGTACGCGCCATGCATCTCAGCAGAGACCCTGCTTTGTGACTTTGTGTGCTCTTCTGCTTTTGCTGCTGCTCTTATTGTTCCACTTTCCAATAATACTTCTGACGGTTGTCAGTGGAATATCTATCAGGGATGAAATTTCATGAACTGACATTGCAAAGGTAGCATCCTATTTCAGTACCACACTTGAATTCACTGAGTGCTTCAGAATGACCAATTTTTTTCACAAATGTTTGTAAATGCAGACTTCATGGCTAGGTGCTTGATTTATACACCTGTGGATGTTACCCAATTTGTCCATATAGTGTACGTTTGACTGAACACAACTCCATGCGCATGATACACTTACCTCTTTTCTGACCATGACACCTATATGAGCCTGTTGGACATCCCATTCCAAACCCATGGGCATTAATCTAGAGTTGCTCCCTCTTTGCCACTATAATAGCATCTACTCTTCAGATAGGACTTTGCACAAGATTTTGGAGTGTGTGGAGATGACAGCTGTGTCATAAGATGTGTGGAAGCATTTATGCTAAAATGAAAAGCGCTACCTTCACCAGGCCTCTGCAAGACCAAATGGCTGCTTGACAAACCTATTAATGAGTCGCCAGATGCCAACCAATGCTTAGGGTTCTGTAAAGTGGATGTTTGCCTGAGCTTGCCGCTTCAATACCAGCACCTCTCTGAGCAGTTAGGCAGGTAAGTAGCCCCTAAAGGCTTTAAGGGGCAGCTGTCTGAGTGAGGGATAAGATGGCACATAGGATAAGAAGGGTACTGAGCTTCTGATAGTCTGACCTAAGACTAGTAAGGTGGTCTTCTGCAGGTGACACCCAACTGAGAGAGATATCTCGGCCCCCAATACTTTATAGGATCAGTCCTAACATAACAAACGCATGTCTGTGGCATACCTGATATGAGAGAAAAAGAAAAACTAAACGAACGGTTGTTATACAAATCTAGTGTGGCTCGGAGGAGGCAGAGTGTGTGTGTTGCCTAGGATGAGTAAATTGTGAACAGTTCAAATCAGGACCCTCTTCTGTATCAGTATGTATTTTAACATTAAGTAGCAGATGTCTCCTTCATTGAAGCAACATTAGGTGTCCTACTCGCTTATTTACAGGGCCAAATTGGGGAGGAGGCGGCAGCCCTAGCACTTCAAGGAAACCTATTTTTTTATGCTCTTGTAGTGCCAGTCCTATCCAGATGACTAGACACTGAACCCCCACACACACACTCCACACACACTGGAGTGAAGGATTGTGTCGGTATATGGCGCTGTTGGCCAGAAAACTGCCAGGCATTTGTACAGAGTCCTAGCACAGTTCTGTTCCAATCAAGTCTGCATGGAGTGGTTCTGTGCCTATTTTTCCTCCTGTTGTCTAAGCAAAGGAAAAACCTTTCCTCACAATGTATGCTCCAAGACATCAACATTACAGACAATCAATTACAATCACCAATTAAGATTCCTAAATAACTCAAATTACACACTAATACATGGATCTGAAGGTTTGTGCACTCCAAGTACGTACACATACGTTTATTCATTTTATAAGGTGAATGTTACTTTTAAATACATACTGATAATTTTGCCATTCTAATTGAACAAATGCATTGACCAAAATAGTCCTTTTATGTTCTTGCTTTATTTTTATTTTTTTACATTTGGATAACAAAATACATTTTCTCTGTAAACAAATAGCACAAAAAATAGCATTAAAAAAATCATTTTTTCTGTACATATTTGAGTTTGTTTCTATGCCCTGATTTCTGACTCTTCTATAATGTAAATTTTAGCATTACAAAATCCAGAAAAACCTCTGAACTTTGATACCCTTACATACTTTGGGCCCACCAAGCTGCACCGAATGCCCACAGGGAAGTACTTGCCTAACTATATACTGCTGCAATGACCTTAAATGTAAGCTGTGTTTAGTAGAAACCATTTTACACTATACCAAAGCTAAATCAATTTATGATTCATCCATCCGACATATACAGGGTATTTGCTAATCTATCAATTGTTCCAATACACATCATAATGTCAAACACACTGTAATATACAGTTATTAATGATACAAAGCAGTAACCGGTCCCAACTTCTCAGCAGCACATAAACTTCCTTGTTTCAGCCGATCACCAGCGCCACCTAGACAGTATTACTGAAAAGGGAAAAAAAGCACCACAAAAGAACTTAAGGGATATGCTCCTCCATACAAAAAAAAAAAAGATCAGATGTCTGAAGGCTTACAGACAGTATGAGGCAACATAATGTGTCATGCAATAACTGATAAGCAGCCAGAAGGTCCATTGCTGATGGCAGATGAGCCATATAGTATACAAAACATTGTATAAGGCAATGCTTCTCATCTTAACTGCACCACGCAGAATATACAGAACCCACTTTAGGGAAATATATATATTCTTAAGTAAGCTTGGCCAAGTCAGAATCCCATTTCTATCCTAATTACACCTTCCCCATATGTAAATGACCTAGTCAATACAGTTGGATGTTCAGGTAGTATGCATTTGGCAATACAGCATCCAACAAGCCACGTGATATGCATTACACGATCTTTGTGTAGGGGCAAGAATAATAATTCAGAATTCTACAAAGGCAATAAAAAATCCCTGGGTACAACATTTACACATAGTTCGGATAGAACATTTGACATGGATTTATACTTTTTTTTTTTCTTTGAATATAAACGCACCACAACTTAATTTCTATGCCAGTAATAATGCAATGTAAGTGTCCACCTAGTGTGATAAAGTTTAACACATATTATCCAGTATAAATACTATAGTGATATATAGGGAAGGAATACTTTGTAATCCTCCGGCACTGCACATCGATGCTTAAATGATTAGTGGGAGGAAATAAGTGCTCATTTTCTATACATTTTGTGAGGAGGACGACTATGCAGTCTCTGCTACTGGGACGGCTAATTAAGAGTTGAGGCTTTAAGGATGTAATTTACATATAAAAGATGGCTCAGTTTGGTTTGAGGCAGCTTGTCCACCAGGTCATTTTTTTGTATAATGGTTTCTTGTCTTCATGACACTCCATGTTATAGAAAAAATATCTTCTTGTTACACAAATGCAAAGAGCTTATCAGCATAGTTCAGCAACTGAGCCATTGCCATCACAGTCTGTAACGGTCACATAGCAGACGCCGGTCTTCTACAGCACAATATCAACTCACTACTCATAACATGTTCAATGCTTTAGCACAGAGGCTTTTTTTTTTTAGCCGAGCTTCATGAGACCTCATTGAGATGAAGAACCTCGTAAAGCACCCCATTTTAAGCATATTCCTCCATATTGCACTTAAAAAAGGGAAACGTGCAATGTTATTTGTGGAGATGTGATCATTCTCACAACACAGATTGTCAACAAAAAATAAAAACTGTAGTGAACGAGATCAAAAAACTGAGATAATCACAAGTCAGCCCTCCAGCGCTGATGAAGTTCAACTTCCTCTGGCACCACTAAGAGCAGCTCACAGTTTTTGCCCCTCAGCTGATGTTGCAAGAATTTCCTAATTGATGGAGGAAAAAATCCAATTATAAAAAATTAACACAAAGGTATTTAACATTCTTCCCTTAAAGGGATACTACCAGGCAAATAAGGTTTGGTTAAAACATTGACGAATATCAAAGTATACAGGCCTATGTGGTTTAATATGAAGATACATTTAATGGATTCTCTTTAGCCATCTCATGTGTTATCCTTACAATCCTAATAGCAGTTTTATTTTGGTATTCTCCTATTTACTTAGTAGAGCCAAAGTGCTGAGTGGGAACATGTCAAGATTAAACAACCCTGTACCTTATCTAGCATTACATTAAGGAATGATTGGTGGTTCTCAAGTTTCTCTCTAACATTTAAAATGTTTTCTCCATTTTTTTTTTCTATCATTGCAAAATTAATCTTAATTTGTTTCTTGGGTACCTCACATCCCCAAAAATATCATTTTTCTCCCTCTTACCATTATGAAAACAACTGCATACACTTTATTTTCTATGTAATGGTCCCTAAAGAAAATAACCTATTGCAAGGGAAAATTTGTATTAAAAAAAATGTATTTCTAATAATATGCAGAATGAATGATAGTAAAATAGTGTAATTAGAAATGCATCCGTAGACACATTATATTGCACATTCTGCTTAAAGGGCCACTCCAGCCACCATATGCATATGACAGCTAAGTGATCCCTTTAAATTTGTTTTTGGCCTCATGGAGGAATTCTACAGAATCTGCCCAAATGCATTTGCCTCTTTCCTTGCTGCTAAGCTTGCAGGGGATGAGTCTGGCTGAATGCATCATCTGCCCTCTAAAGCACATGCGTGTTATACTCCCCACCTGCCAGCTCCAGTGCTGGCGTGTATTAGATTTCCAGGGGGGCTGAGACCCCCGGCTTGCATGCACAGAAGGATTCAATCAGTGGCGTGGAAAACACATAGCAATTAATGTCTATCTTGCATCTCACACCAGAGGTGACAGGGCTGGGCATAACTGTACCTCAAGTCATCTTCGCTCCCAATCCGTTCTGGCCTTTTTAGTTTTGAATCCAGATTGTAGTAGGTGCCTCCCACCTCACGCACACATATCCAGTGCTGCCGCTTTAGTGGAAGCTTCAGGGGGCCCCATGACAAACTAGATGGGAGGTTCATGATGAAGCCAGTCACGTTAGAAAGGGAAATCAAGCCTACGTCCCTAAAGTGCAAAAAAGGATGCATATAAGTAAAGAAAGTACAGATCTGCTGAAATGTATGCCACCAGTGCCACTAATATTTTCGTATGGAATCTGTTGCATTCCCATGTACCAAATAGGCTACTAGGGCATTGACTTTTAAAGTAAAGGAAAAAGTTAACTGAACTTTTTTAGAAACAGTACAAGACTTAAATAGATACACATTTAACTGGTGTCACACAGATTTTCATTCCTAGCATTAAATTCACGGGAAGAAATATATAAGTATGTGAAATGACTTATGCTTTGCAACTTGAATGATTGCTAGAGAACAGATCCTTTCTACTCCGCAAATTAATTGTATTTTGATGGTTACATAAGAGACGGAGTTACTGTCATTTATAGCAGTGATTTATACCTCCTCTTGTCCCACCACACAGCCTCGTATCCCTTGGTCTGAAGGGCTGCCATGATCACGTTGACATCATAATTTCCATTACCCAGCATATTCTTCTTGTGTGGGGTGACCAGAGTGTTGGGGGACAACCTGCAAAAGGCGAAGAGATAAGCAGACTCCACTTATTGCAGTCACTGCAACCACAAGTGATTTATCGAGCTGTTACCACACATCAAACATTCTTTCCGGGTACCTCTTGTTTCTAACCATCTATTTCTGTAACCAGGGTCATTCACACATCTCCAGAAAGATATAGAAATTCTAGAGAGAGAGAGAGTTCAGAGGAGGGCTAATAAAATTGTGAAAGGTTAAAATGATCAGGAAAAAGATTCTAATATGCAGGGCTTGGTGAAGAGAAGATGTGAGAGAAAAACAATTCATACATAATAGGATTTAACAAAGTACAGGAGGGTAGGTAGTATGTTTCAGAGGAGAAATGTTAGGAGAAGAGGGTCTGAGGCTTAGATGTAACGTAAGGACATTTTACTTCACAAAGAGGGTGGCAGATAAGTGGAAAAGCCTCCCGGCAGAAGTGGTAGAGGTTAATACAGCGAGGTATTTTAAAAATACATGGGACAGACATTAAGCTATCCTGAATCTAAGATAAGACCAGGGGCTGATTAAGGTTTGCATCTTTGCAGCAGGAATGATGGGCAGACTAGGTAGGCTGACCACACATCAAGTAAACCCCATCTATAAGCCCAAAGACATGTTAATTTCCAGCACTGTAACTAAAGTTATAGATTCCTAAACACCACTATTTACACTTTAGCAAATCATATAAATACCCAACTAGTATTAATTGGACATAACGGGAAAAAGATAGGTTGCTCTGCAGTTTAGGTTCATATTTGAAACTTATTTGCATTACAGGTTGCTGAAGAAAGAATTACTGCTTACACATCACCCTAATCCGGATTTACCTACAACAAACATTAAAAAAGTGCCTCAGCTATGTTACTTGATGAATAAAGAAGAACCAGGATTGGATTAAAAAAGTCCCAAGAATAAATGGTCACCTAAACACTTAGTAATAGAGATTATATTATTATATAAAACAAAGTTGAATACAGCGGGTTTTAACATGCTGTTGACTTTTATATTAAGAAAACAAAAGGAGAAATATCTAGCAGCATTAGGCAAAACAACTGATCATAACATGATTAATACATAATGTAGAGGCAGAAGTGCACCACCATCCTTGGCAAACTGCTTTCCCACCTCTGGAATATCTCCTGTAGAGTGTCCCGTGTAAAAGCTCCAGCATCCTGGAAGACGTTATTCAAGGCATGGAGGGCACACAATTCCCGACGTTGCTTCTCATGATAAATATGTGGCGGAAGAGGTTCTTGGACCTCAGTTTCAGATTTAGCTTTGTCCCCTTTCCACGGCACACAGCTCATGACGGTGCTTGGGGTTCACTTATGGCTGTAGCAGAGCACGAGGTGGCCACAAGAGTCCTCTACAATAAGCGGGAGACGTTGTTCTTATTGCAGAGTCTGTAGCCCATACCTCAGAACCAGAACCACAGTGAATGTGGCATGAGACCGTTCACACAATCCTTTAATCAAAAAAGAGACACTCTACCGCATCTCTCTTTTTCCTCCATTCCAGTCTGATCTACTTTTTCGACAATCACTCAAGTTTTTTTTCCAGGAAGTTACTCTCATCAAACCACAGATGGAAGATGGCAGCAAAGATCTGTAAGCTGAAAAGACAGAGATCACTCAGTAAAATCATAAACGGATTACCTGCGCCAAAAAGAAAAAGGTTTAGTGCAGTCCGCACTAAACCTGAAAAGGGGGGGCACTCTGTGTGGTGCTACAATTGCTATTTAACAAAAAACTATTCTGTTAACAAGAGGTGTGTGTGTGTGTGTGTAAAATGGAAGCATATTTACACCGAGGGGATTTAAACACTCACGGGACAGACGTAAAGCTAATAGAACATATGACAGAAGATTAAATAAAAATGGTACGACTAGACAGGTTCTTATCTTCTGACGAGCGTTACGAATACACACGTGGATGTGCGTTTAAATCAAGGCACTCCTTACCTGTAGCACCTGGCTCAACCTTCCATTTTAAAAACAGTAGAAGTTCTCACGTTGTGTGATGTTTGACTATCTAATCTGCAGGACATTCACCGCCTCAAGTGGCTGTGGTCTGTTATACCAGAGATCACAAGGCTATTGTTTTTTTTTTTTTTCTTTTTACAAAGCTTGTCTGGTGTGACTTCACAAATGATTTTAATTAAATCATCAACTTCATATTGACTTTCTGGCTTCCTCTCAGGTGTGATGTCAACTAGCTAATGTTAGGGAATGGAGTAATGCACTGCTTTAGGGTTGATGTTCTGCATGCACCATGCTTCTAACTGGCTCATCCAGTGCATTTTAGTGGTTATTTTATCATTGACCTTGTAGTTGGAACGACACCCAAGCAAAACATATACGGTTAGGGCGCCAAAAGAGTATCCACTCCAAGTGTTCGTTCTTATTGGGGGCCGTAACGTTAAAGGAATCCATCTGGCGGTGGGGCGACAAGAACAAATTTATGGACTTGGTGTCTCTGGTGACAGACCTGCTAACCGGTTACCATTGCTGACAGACTACAAGGGCTTCTGGAGATTTATGTACTAAATGTTTGTTACGGGAACCCGACTTCAATGCTGCATTTACCACAGCAACTCGCATGGCCTATGTGGTATTTTTAGCCCGGTCTGTGCAGCTGGACTGGGAATGTACCCCTCGGATAGGCGGAAACTAAGACACGATGCGGTCTCCAAGACAGAGCCCGTGGCCTGCCTCGTATAGGGTCAGGCTCCTTGGGGGGTTTAGTACAGCTGCTTTGGGGGGCGCCATGCCGTGACTCAGCCCAGCCTCTGCATTACCCGCATATATCACACACTCACCGGTCTCTATCGCTCCCCAACCAACATCTCACGACTTTACTAGCTACAGACGCCGATATTTCCCGTTGAGTACAACATGCGTGACGTCACTGATCCTAAAATTTCAACAGCACCAACCCTTGCTCTTGCTGGGCTCGGTGATTGGTTATGCACCGTGACGTCGCATGCGTTCCAACCCTCTCTTTTGATCTACGTGCTGTATGGCTGTCCGTTTCCGAAAGGGGGCGTGCACATTTCAGGATGTGAACACGAAAACATTGCAGTTGATTGGGACGCGCAATATCCTCCGGGGTATCGCCGCCTGGCGGGCGCGCGGAGTGTGTTTAGTTTCTTCGTTCATAAAACAAGTCCTTAAGAAAGACTCACAACACCCACTCAGATGTGTGCGCATATTGCGTAATAGGTCATGTGTTGTGCTTACGATCAATGACCGGAACTTACATGTATGAACGACTTCAGTTATTATTAATGTTTCCTTAAATAAAATGCTGGCTTTATTAAGGGGAAACTCATCTTTTTTACAGTTGTGTGTCTTTTAAAGGGACAGCACAGTTCTCGAGGCACTTAACGCATATGATAGCTGTAGGTCCCTTTAAGTTTCCATAGGGTCCCTTCTGTAGAATCACCTGAAAGCATCTCCAGGCCTGTGGTATACTTTCTGCTGTCAGCTCCAGCGCTGGCTCACAGACGCATTGGGCTGATTCAATGGGAGAGCTTTACTGCCACTAATTAGCCACTAATCAGAGGAAAGAATTAATGGACCACAGGTTAGGTATTCCCCCCCCCCCATTTTTTAGTTAGGGTGCCCGGCTATTTAGCAGTTAGGTTCAGGTGCTGGGCAGATATTGGTGTCAAGGAGATTGTATTTGTGAAGACGCTAGCTTAAACGGAAATCATTAAAATACTGCTAGCTGTGAGCTACATTGAACTTAAAGGCATACAGCGCTTGGAAGAATGCCACGTCGCACCCAACACACACCCAAATAATTGTGTCGTCACTCGTGTTTACTTTATTAGCATACCTGAGATCTCTCCGGATTCTGCCCGGAGACTCCGGGTGAAGCGCTTCATGGTCAGTGACTACAGAGACTCTCCTGGTCATGGGAGTGGCATTGTGGCACGCCCCATTCCCCGCCCACTTCACCTCCAATAAATGTGCATGTCCCGCATGTGTGACCTCATCGGTACCACCCACTGACAGGTGGCCAGAGCCAGAAAGTTCCCACGTATATTTATTAGGTGCTAAGATTTCCCTGGCACTTTTAGTGCTGGTGGTTTCTGGCTTATGGGGCAAATCCTGGTAGAGGACCATGGGATTTATGTGTTACATTGTATTCTAATTCCTAATAAAGAACCACTGCCTTTTCTATTCAATAATTTGTGCCTGTTTTTATTTAATTGTCATTGTTTATTTTATGCTGTCTGCACATCTTATGTAAACAAGTGGAATGCAACATGAGCATGTTTTAAAGATGTTTCTCAATTTTGTGATAGAACAGTGTATAGATGCAATGTCAACCGATGCTATACCAATAGATATGGAGGCTGATTTAGTAAATTTTTATGGCAAAAAAAAGACATAAAACATGAGATGTCCTGATTGTGGATATTTTTGGGTTCACATATCTGCTTTGTGGCTTCATCATCATATCCTGGCAAAACAGTTTTGTGTACTTTTTTTCCCCCCATCGTTTATAAGTTGCCCCAAAGCCCTGTTGTTCTTGTTTCAGAATAATTTACAAACAAATGTTATTAATTAACGGTAATGTGTCGGACGGTATTCCCTAGACCTCAATTTCATTTCAAAGGTGCTACCAATTTGCAGAATCGCATTATATCTAAGAGTCGCTGACTTTATCTGGATAGTAATGTCAGCTATAAATTATTTTTAAAAATGTCAGTGCTCAAGGTATTGTGTTTGGGGACTGCTTTTAAAAAAGCCATGTGACCAAGGACCACACGCCATTCTGTGCTATGTGCAGGACTATCTCGCTGTCCCATTAAGTTCTACCTCTGTCTAGGTATGCTGAAGGGGACATACCAAGACAACTTTGTGGAAACATTTTGGGGAAGGCCATTATCTATTCCAGCATGACTGTGGCCCATTGCACAAAGCAAGGTCCGTAAAGACATGGTTTACCTCAACCTCATTGAACAACTTTGGAACAGAGATTGTGAGCCAGGCCTTCTTGTCCAACATCAGTGCCTGACCTCGCAAACGCTCTACTGGATAAATGGGCAAAAATTCCCACAGAAACACTCTAAAATATTGGGGAAGCTGTTATAGCCGCAACAAACTACATATTATTGTCTATTTATTTAGAGCACAATTTCATAAAATTCCCTGTTGGTGTAATGTCAGGTGTCCCAATACTTTTGTCTATATAATGTATATTCCAACCTTACTAAAAGTCTGACTTTCGGTTATGCTCACTGGAAAACGTAAGGGCGCTGGAAATTGCCTTTGTTTCAAAATGAATGAAAAATCATTACTTGAGAATGCCAAATCTATACAGGGGATAAAAACAGCATTTTCATTGGCACTGCCACTTAGAACCGCCATGTAAATGACGCTTTTGCTAGTCTTTATTTTACCTTATTTTACCTTATTTGCATGCGCCTACCCAGAATCCCTTGTGGTTGCCTACCCAGAATCCCTTGTGGTTGTGGCAGCACCATGAGATTTCTGAGGGAAAAAAACATCTACTGGTGTCTGTAGATGAGTGTTTAATAATGCTTCTACTATGCCTAGTTTAGAATTCAAATTTCTGAGCATCGTTATTATTGCACCAACTTTAAAAAATAATTTATGCAGAGGCAATCTATTTAAAGAATCCTCCAGAAAATGTTAATCCTAGTATAAGTGACAGTGTTGCCTTCTAGTTGATTAAGCTTTACCTTTAGCCAGTTACACTGTCAGTTTACACTGACCTAGTTATCCAAGTCTGTGTTATTATAGATCTATATGGGAGTCTGCAAGGAGGGGGGTGAACAGGGGGCACTCCCACCTGGAAATTTTCACCCATCAATCAAAATAAAACAGGAGAATTTGGAATATTTAAATTACCTGTCCTACTGAGCAGGAACAGTTCAGGAAAACCTTGCCCTCCCTGGGACATATATATATATATATATATATATATATATATATATATATATAGATAGATAGATAATGCAGTATACCGTTAGTGTTTCCATTAATGTTATGCTAGTTCACATCCACCACTTAAGGAAATATTGCGTGGATCTGCAACAAATAATATATGGCCCCAAAACCACTGGCGCATTCTGGCCTATGGTAGCAGGTCTCAAGGGATGGCAGTGCCTTTTCCACATAACAGGGTATGAGTGATCATGTTCCTCGATGAACCGTTTACTTAATGTTTCGGTTGGGGAGATCTGAGCTGTCTATTCTTAACTGGTCCATTTACACTATGGAGGTCTGTACCCAGCCGGCACTGCCCCATAACATGAGGCAGAAAACTGGGATATGACATCATGCAATGAGATGTAATAATGCACAGATGAGACAAAATGAGATTTATTTTGTTTGATAACATCAAGATACCTTAGTTTAAATAATATCCATTAACATTTAAACATCTATTTATATACTGGTTCTCCAGCATGGAGAAGTTAGAAAGGAAGACATAATTATGACAACTTTCGATTGGCTAACGTGTGTAAAGGGGTGTGGTTTCAATGCTATTAACCTCATGTATTATCTCTGAACCGCGTGAAGCGTTATTTACTCCAGCCAAAAAGGGCATGGTTTATTTCGCATATTGACGAAGTGGCAATAGGCCGTAAGGGGTTAGCAAACGAGAGGCGCGGCTTTGCGCTCTAATGTAGGAGTTACTTGGACAGGTGACCAATAGCAAAAGAGCTAGCTATATGAAAGCTTTCGTTGCTAGGTAGACTTTTATGATAACTAAGGGAAAGCAAAGGAGTTAGTTAAAGATGGCGTCTCCATCATCGTCGCAACCGGAGCAAAAGCTATGCGAATCCCCAGTCCCGGCTTCTATGTTCTCTCCAGAGCCAGAAGCCGAAGATTCAGACTGCAGCTTCGATGGGGAGCCAATGAGGAACGGCGAGACAGAAATAGACCTGACGAGCAAAGTAAGAAGGGGGAATGGAAGGGTCTCCCGCTGACAGCGAGTCCGACTGAGCGAAGGGGGCAAGTGAACGTGTCACTTAGGAGAGGGCGGGGATATATGAGGCCCTTTGGCTGTCATTACAGTTTAATCTTAAACTAAAGTGTCGGTGCGCAAATAATTACAAAAATGGCGTTAATGTTTGCTAACAAAACGATTTGAAAGGCTCTTATTGGGGTCATTAAAACATCCGAGAGACTTTGCTGGTGACTTCCATTCAGTCGCTTATTTACAGTAAATATGGATCGTTTCAGTATCGGCGATGATCCACGGCCCGTTACTGTAGCTTCTCCTAGGTGTGTTGATGAAATGTTGCTGGCGGGCATGTTGATTGGAGCGGATCGTGACACGGTTTCATTCAACCGGTATGAATAAAGGTTGTATATACATCAAGAAGCCACTTGCCAGACTCTGATCACGTGGTTTCTGTAGTAGTAGGCTAGCATATGTTCTAGTGAAATATGGTCGGGGATCTTTGATTACCTTACAGGTTTAAGTGAAGTTGTCTTCTGACCTGTTAAAGGTGCTGTTCCACCTGCTGAATGAAACACACTATATGCCGCAGTATAAACCCAAGTCCTGGTGTCCTGTAAATGTGTATTAAAGTTTTAATCGTTTTTGCCGGGAACACTCAGACCTATCTGTTATGCCAGCAGGCGGCCACTGGCCTTAAAGTGACAGAACTATCCCGTCATCGCCAGTCTGGCCCTGGCCCTGACACAAAAGTAGGCACAGACAGGTTTCTATACAAGCGGAAAAGGTGTTTTTAAAAGTTTTATGTTATACCTTTAGCAGGAAGAATAAAGTAACATACCTTTCATACTCTAAGCTGCAATTAATGTTGTGTAATTGGCACAATTCATGTCTCAGTTGCTATTAACTGGATTTAAATAGAGATCTAACATGCTTGGTGCGGTCACTTTTCACTGATATTATCAGAAGCTGTCTTTTGTTTATCTTGAGGCAAATGCTTGTAAACTTGACAATTGTCGTGCAGGTTTCTCTAATGTAAATAAAAGAACAAAGTAGGTTCATGTGTCTTACTCAAGTAGCATTGGCATCACAAGCCGTGCATTTCTAATGCAGCTCACTACAAGGGGGTTAGCTCCATCCTCGGTGACAGATATCCATGAAATCTAACGACCAAGTATGTAATATTTCTGTGAATTGGAAAGTAGAGTGCAATAGTTGTTTGTCATTCCTTTTGCATGATTCAGTGCTTTATTGGTATGATATGATATCAATCTGATATTTAGCTGCCGGTTGTCCTGTCATAGCTGATGAAATGCCTTTGTAACTTCATGATTATAGACTGTAATGACACTGGGTGGAGCCGGAACTTCATTCCACGTTGAACTGTATGTGTTACCTTTTGTCTTTTGCCCTGAGTGTGTATACATAGTATGTAGGGTTGCTATAAGTCCGTTGTCAACACTGTTGGAATAAAAGGCTGTGACCTTTTTGAATGTCTAGATAAGAATGTAGCTAAATCTGAAAGTGTGTTGAGAATGTTTGTTTTCGTAGGTAGCTGTCAGAGAGAGAAATGGAATCTTTTGGTTACAGTGGTATTGCAACATGTGTGTATTGGGCAGCGTTTATGCTGCTTAGTTATTGTATTGTTGATCCGTATTGAATTGGATCAAAAAGTGTTTCATTTGAAATCACAGGGCCCTGGTACGAGAATTGCCCCAGGGCCCCCCAACTGCAACAGTTCTAGGCGATCATTAGACAGGTTGTTTGGGGGCTATTTATTTATTTTTTTGCCCCTGCCCCCCCCTTCCAACATATGTAAACACAGACTTACTCAGTCTCACTGACACACTCTTAACCCACTTACGCAGCACGCTGTCCAGGCAGCCTCTGTTTCACCGCAGGGGTCATGTGACCCCAATATGTTCCTGTCGCTACATGCCGGTTCAAAATAGTTTAGAAAGCGCCCATCTAAACAAATTTTAGGAACAAGGAGTCACACCGGACCCCCTAGTGGCATGGGACCCCATTGCAGTTATACCAGTGTGTGTGTGTGTACTAAATGAGAGGTAGTTGATATTAATTAACAAAAATAAAATCATGTGATGTATTTTTATTTTATTTGGCCCACGTTCCCTGCTCAAACACCACACTGATTCTTTATGGCAATGCTAATGAAATCTGTTCTTCCTCAGGCTTTCACTAGTCTGAGTGTCTGGCTCAGTGATTAAGACTGGGGCATTCTTTTGTATACTATACACAGTATACAGTGTCAAGGTGTTTACTAGTAGATCTGGCTGTGCTGGAGGGAACTTTATGGTCCATGAGCCAAGTGGTAATGTTGTTTTTCCAAGAAGGCTTTGTCATTTCTTACTAACAAAAAAAGTATTTTCATAAGCAACATGATATTGAAAAAGGATGAAGACCCATGATTGCTTCTTGAGAACCTTTAGCTTTACTGGTCCAGGAGGTAGTAGTGTGCACAGTTTTTCTTAAAATAATCCTGCGTTTTTTTTCTCAATATGGTGCCCTTGGAGCTTTAATACATGTGATCTGAGATCATAAATGTCAAACAGAAAGAAACAAGGGTGTTTCCTGCAAAATTGTGCTGTTCCCCACCCCTAGGACGCAGCCAGGTACTTTATTTATGGTACAAAGGTGAATGATGCACCGCATCAAGTGATAATAAAGCTTACTTGTAAGCACTTCTCTAATTCTAGGAGGTGGCCATGGCGCTTCTACTCATTCTGTGGATGAATGTCTTTTCTGGCTCCAATATGTTCCCCTTTGTCTTGTGTTGGTTGCAGTCCATTTTCTGTTCTAGACATCCCATTTTAACTCTAATATGTACATAAGGATTTGCACCTGGGTTTAACCCGAGTCTCGGGTATCCACTTGATACTCCCCTTAATTATTATCTCTTCCATTTCTCTTATCTTAACTCTCCTATTGCTCTTTAGCTCTCATCTTCTTTGCTTGTTTATCCTCCCTTCTCCCTTTATCTCTTCTCTATGAACTCCTTCTTCTTTCTCTTTACCTCAACCTTTTTCCTTCCCCCCCCTTTCCTTTGATCACAATTTCTCATATCTCCTTTTTATCTCACCACCGTTCTCATTATTATTCTCCTCTTCTTTATCTTTCTTTTTGTTTTGTTTTTGTATATTTGTCCCATATCCCCTCCATTTCATTATTACTCTCCTTTTCCACCTATCTCTACTCTTATTCATTATTATATCTGGCATCTTTTTCCCCATATTTCCCTTGCTTTTCACCCAGTAACTTAAATATGCAGTGGCATAGATCTTTACGCAATTTCTCATATTTGCACAAACTTGCACACTGACGCCAACACGCATGCACATATACTTGCCAACACACACTTATACACACACACATCCATACTCACACTTTCCCTCGCTCCCCTCAACCCCCCCCCAACAGGAACAGAACGTGGTCACGTGGTGACTGGCACTCGGGGCATACTGAGACCACAAAAAACACTTTGCCTGTGTGAGTCTATACACTTTGTCTAATAACTAATTTATTTCAAAACGTCGTACTCTGACTGGAGTGATGTGGTGAGGAGAGGAATTGCAACTTGTTTTATACAGAAAATTCTAAGATCTTAACATGTATGGCAAAATGGAATTTACACCAAGAATGTATCAATGTTTTTGGGTTTGTTTATTTTTTGTTCTATCCACATGCATCCAACATCTGTCGACTGTATTTTATCGGATAACTTGTTGTGTATGTATTATTTGGAAATGTTAATTTGTGAAAAGCGATTTTAATAAAGATGTCATGTTGGGTATGTTGTCTACCTGTTATGGTGTAATAACATGGCCTGTTGGAGAATAGAATGTGTAATCTCTATAGAACACGCAATCTCACCGGATGAGCTTCTTCTTGAAGGGAAGGCTCCTGGTAAAGAGAGAGTAGGAGAGTGATGAGCTTACAGACAGATGTCACAGAAATAAGTATACCACCCAACACTTCAAATAAAAGCAAAATAACCACTGCGCTCAGACAGTTGTTGTTGTATGTTGCAACAATTATCCCACTATAATACTGGGACTGGGGGTATCCATTATATGTGATTTGAAAAATCAATGATCTGTAAACAAAAAAGAACTGTACATTACATACTCATAAGATCACAGATGTAGTTGGGAACGTCAGAAAATTAGGTACACGGAAGGGTTACTTTAAGTCAGGTGAGTTCGGAAACTACGTTTTGTTTACAGATCATTGAGGTTTTTGCTCGCACACAAAGTGACTGGGAGACTTAAGTGTTATTTTGTAACAATTGTTGCAAACCATGTTGATTTCACCAAGTCTCCAATTTGTCTGTGTTTTTTTTTGTTTTTTTTTGTCCTGTATCCTCTTTATTATGCCCAGAGCAGTGCATTGAATATGAGGGGAACCAGCCTTGAGATAAGCACTGTTATGACCTACGCAATGAAATGTTCATGGCGATGATGCCGTTTGTATTTGTTTGGTTGTTTTATGGTGTTTTGTATCATAAACAAGTTTGACTTGCCTGAGGTCCTGCTCACGGTGCAACATTTATTTATTGTAGCATGTACTGGTGAGTCCCAGTGCAGAACAGTATGACAGCCTCCTCCGCCAGCTACGGGATAGGATGGATGAAGGAAGGGGGGAGACGATATATGTCATTGGCCAAGGATCTGGTAAGTTGTTTGTGTTTATGGTTAATTCTGTGAGTGCTTGTCTTACAAATTCCAACTGATTTGTAATGTCAGTGCTAATGGAGTCAATTCTTTCATAGAATTTCATTAGTCAGAATGTGGCATTCTATTGTTTACCATAGGTGGTATCTGTGTGTTTTTGTATTAGGACTAGGCTATGATAACATCGCATACACAGCTAATATGCAACATTTCAATGGAAAACTTGTTTTTTTTTTTTGTCTTTTCAACAATAAAACTGCACATTTTTTAAACTAATTTTAAAATGAGCGTTCACCTTTCAGAATGGGCGGCATAGCTGGATGAGTTGGAATGAAAGGTGGGGTTCACAGGTTATGAGAAGGGAGAATTGGTGTCAATGTGTTTAGACAATTGGGGAAGCGATTGCTGTGCCAGGAATTAAAAGCAAGAAAGCAAAATGGTGGGGAGAGATGGAGATGGTAAGAAAGTAAATTACAGTTTTGCTTTTTCAGAGCAAATGCTCTGAAAAATACCCCTCGTCTTATAATCGGGGTCGTCTTATAATCAGACCCCAACTAGGTCTGACTATGAGACTAAGATCCAGATCCCCCCACACACACACACACACACACCCACACACACACACCCACACACACTTACCGGTACTTCTGAGTCCCTGGTGCTTAGTCCGGGCAGACCTACCCCGACTGTCAGAGATCAGAGTTCCCTGTGATCTCTGACAGCCGGGGAAGGTCTGCGTGATGGACGTAGACAACCCCTGCTGCTAACCGCACCTCCTCATGGCTGCAGCAGAAGTTGTCTACGCGAATCACGTAGAGCTCTACACGCTGCCCGGACTACGCACCGGGGGCTCAGAAGCTCTGGTAAGTTTGGGGGAGGGAGTGTTAAATGGGGGGGGCATAAGGCATTTCTGGAGACAGAGAAGTTCTTTTAACCCCCTTAATGCCATTCTGCCTCCAGAAATGCCTTATACCTCCCTATATGCCACTCTGCCCATAATATGCCTTTTAACCCCCTAAATGCCAGAGTGGCATATAGGGGTGTAAGGCAATTCTGGAGGCACAGTGGCACATAGGGGGTTAAAAGGCATATCATGGGGCACAGTGACATATAGGGTGTATAAGGCATTTCTGGGTCAGAGTGGCAAGCCAGGGGGCAGATGTGCATAACTGGGGGGGGCAGGTTGAAAGTAAAAAAAAAAAAAAAAAATTTCTCAATCATAGCTTTTATTAAAAAAAAAAAAAATGTTTACATGAATTAACATTTACTGGTAACTTTTTTTCCTGTAGGGTTGTCTTATATTCAGGCTTTTTTTCATAAATTCATGTTGAGATTTTGGGGGTCGTCTTATAATCGAGCAAATACAGTAGATACATGAAAGATAAGGCAAAAAACGATATCCTCTTACAAAAGGTACATGCTACTATAGAGAGCACTCCTGTTACTGTGCGTTGTATTTTTAATACAGATACCATTGGCTGTCCTGTGCCTGTGCACTACTCGGTCTGTGTAACTAACTACTCTAATTGGTATGGATTTGAGTTTAAGATGGTTAGAATATCCTGTTTTCACTGACGTGGTATAAAGTAGAGCTATATAGCTCCCTCACTAACCTAAGCTGCTTAAAATTAACTTTAGGTAATCATAAGTGAAATCCCACATTTAGAGATGCCTTTACATAATTAAAATGTTTGGCTTGAGTATATTTATAGCAAATAAGAGGCGCTATATTGTCATGTGTTCTTTTTATGCTACAAGAACAAAATGTAAATTCTGTCTTTTGCAAACACTATGTTTTCTTTGCCACTTCTTATTCTTCCAGTAAGAAATTTTTGTTTGTCATAAAACTTACATGCATTTTTTATTTTATTTTTTATATATAATATCCTGTGTCTAAGTTGTTTATGATCACTTGAATAGAGCTGGTATTAAATATACTCGGCCATTTCTATTAGGCAAACTTGTAGAATACTAAGATAAGAAAAAAATGACATGGGCATATTGGCCAACACGGGATGGAGTCTGTAGTCAAATGTGCCGTTTTATTCAGCCATCATAGGAAAAAAAAAAAAAAAAAAAAGATGTTTGGAATTTGGGTGTTTCTCGCACCCAAAAGATCTTATTGTCAGATCTCTCTTGGTGTTTGAGACACCATAAGAAAAATAAAAAAATTATATATAAGAGAGACTTGCATTTAAATCCAGATAGAAATAAATAGTACTGCTGCTATGATGGGTTGCAGTTCGATGTTTTGTAATGTATAGTTTTATGGTAGATATTTTTCCATGTGTATTTATTTAGCATATCAATTTATATTATATCATAATTCCTAAGCACAACTTACATATTTTAAATATGTAAGACTTGGCAAATGTCCGACACGCTGACCCCTTGGATTCTGTGGTTAGTGTAAAAGATAACTTGTGTGTTAAATGCTAACGTTTAATCTCAAGTACCATATGGTGACTGACTGCTGACCGTCCATTTATACTGATACTGTTAGGACAGATCAAGGGATGTATTGGTTTCGTGAGCAAGTATTTTTTTGCAAAAAATGTTTTGTAAAACTAAACCACTTGCTATGCATATAGCTTGCCATACATGCTTACGGGCTTCTTGTTCCATAATGGCACACAACTGTGTATTTCTGCACTCTGCTTGGGATTGGGAGCTCTTAATTGTTAAGCTAGCCCTTGTAAAACATGAACTTAACACCATATTCTGTAAGCACAGAACTGGCCAGTACGCTATACTTCACCTCTTATAATACACATTCGCTAACGCTGTACTACTTCTTCCTACCAGCAGACTATTACATGGAACGCTGTCCAAACTCTGCAAATGCTCATTTTTACTCTTTCCCCTCCTTATCTAGATGGTACAGAATATGGATTAAACGAGGCTGACATGGAGGCATCAGTTGCCACAGTAACCAGCATGGCAGAACAGATTGGTGCCGATATGATCCAGTTGCGCGAACACCAGGAGGCTGGAGGCAAAGTACGAGACTACTTGGTGCGCAAGAGGGTGGGCGATAATGACTTCCTAGAAGTCAGGTGAGAACTCTTGCTGCTTGGTGGCAATTTTATTTGCAAACAAAACTAAGTTTGTGTGTATGCCAGGAATTGTTAATCCCAAATTTATCATGTGATTCAAATAGGAACAAATTAGTAGGCCTACCATAATCAGCCCTAACAAGTATCAAAACTGACCTATACTGTTTGCTGTTTTATGTTTAATTTATGACATTTGTGTTCCGCTAAGTTGATGAGAATTTGACTATTCCATAGTGGTCCTTTAGTAACTAGCAATAATCAGTCACACTGTGATGCAGACTGCATTTAGGCAGGTACCTTCTTTTGAACGCGTATCCTTGAAGATATCAATCGTTCAGATTCATGTAACAATTGTTCGTTCTTGCATCTCCTCCCTTATGCCTTTTGTTGCTTTTTATGGTTTCCCTAACTTTGTTTCCTTTTTAGAGTTGCTGTTGTTGGCAATGTGGATGCAGGAAAGAGCACACTTCTGGGTGTGTTAACCCATGGAGAATTGGACAATGGGCGTGGCTTTGCAAGACAAAAACTCTTCCGCCATAAGCATGAGATCGAATCGGGTCGAACCAGCAGTGTAGGAAATGACATTCTGGGTTTTGACAGTCATGGACAGGTGGTCAACAAACCAGATAGCCATGGAGGGAGCCTAGAGTGGACCAAAATCTGTGAGAAGTCTTCAAAGATAATAACTTTTATTGACTTGGCTGGACATGAAAAATACTTGAAGACCACAGTATTTGGCATGACTGGGCACCTACCTGACTTCTGCATGCTTATGGTGAGACTTGAAGGATGCCTGGTTGCAGTAACATAGACAAGCTAGTTTTCTATGCAAGTGTCTGTTTATTTTGGTGATAAGTTGTGGTAGCTGTACCTAGGTACTATAATATATAATTAGTATGGAGAAACCCTGGACACAACTCTGTGAGACTTAAACCTGTGTGCATCATCCAGGAGTCTAATCGCAACAGAGAATTTATTTTGTGATGATACAAACTGTACTTTCAGTCCCTCCAGGAGAGTTTTATCAAGCGCCCACTCTTCCTTCCATGCATATTATAATTTATATATTTTATACGCAAGCCCATTTATAAAGTGTTTCAAAGGGAGAAGTGTGTGTGTGTGTGTGTGTGTGTGTATATATAATGCCTATATTAGCTTTTTGTCCATTAATATGGACTTGGCCACCACTCACTTTGTGGCTAAAACAACCTCTGCACTTCTGGGAAGGTGTCCTACAAGATCACGTGGTGTTTTTGTGCAAATTTGTGCCCATTCTGCCAAAAGAGCATTGGTGAGGTCTGGCACTGATGTTGACAGGTGTTCAGTGAGGTAAGATCAGGGCCCTGTGCAGACCACGTGAGTTCCTCCACATGAAACTTATCAAACCGTGTCTTTGTGGACCTTTCTTTGCTCACATGGGCACGGCCATGCTAGAGCAGAAAAGGGCCTTCCTGAAGCTGGTGCCAGATAATTATCTAAAATATCTTAATATTCTGTAGTATTAATATTGCCCTTCACTGGAACGTAGAGGCCTAGCCCATATGCTGGAAAAAAAAACAGTCCCAGACATGCGTTCTGGTAGGCTGCATTCTCTTGGAGTCCACCAAACCCTTATTTATCAGACTTCCAGACAAAGCTTGATTTATCGCTCTAGAGAACACGAGTCAAGTGGCAATGGGCTTAACACCACTCAAGCCGAAGCTTGGGATTGTATATAGTGATCATCGGTTTGTGGGAGTTGCTCAGTCATAGAAACCCATTTCGTGAAGCTCCCAATGCACATTACTGATGTTGCTTCCAGAGGCAGTTTGGAATGCTGTAGTGAGAGATTACCCCACCTGGTATATCGAGATAGCCTGGCTATGTGCTTGGTTTTTTAACTGGTCAGCAAATGTCTACATACTTTTAGTCGTATAGTATACACATGTACATGTATTTTGTATTTTTTTTTTTGTTTTTGTTTGTTTTTTTACTACATTGTATACTATGGAGTTTTCTTCCATATACATCGTTTCTGTCTCTGAATGGATGATGTTCTGTGTGAAGATGCTTATTTATGTACTGCAACTCCTGGTCTGTAGCTAGGTAAATATCTAGTGCTTCCTTTTGACGACCATTGGATTTAAATGTCTATATGTATGTAGGATCTGTCCCCTTTTTGCTTAGATGCAACAATGATTGGACCCGTGAAATGCCGGTTTACACGCCAAACTATCACTGTCTTTATTATTTATTTTATATTTATTAGCATATTCTGTAGAAAAACGGTGAAAGGTAATAGAGACCTACTTGGCTTGCTCTGTAACCTAAAATGCATATAGTTCTAGAAGAAACTATTTGTAACTTGATGGAAAATAGGTTATTTAAACGTCTGATTTATTCTAGTTTAACAAATTCTGTCTTCTTTCCCTAGGTGGGCAGCAATGCTGGTATAGTGGGCATGACCAAGGAACACCTGGGTCTGGCCTTGGCGCTCAATGTCCCAGTATTTGTGGTGGTGACAAAGATAGATATGTGTCCGGCAAATATACTACAAGGTGAAGTTGCAGACAGCGCTATCTGTCAAGAAATATAGTACTGTGTTTAAAATATAAATATATAGCCTCTGTACAGTTATGATCAACTTTATTGGTATACAGAATATTTTAATGTGATCTCCGAAGGTATTCAACTAAAAGATGCTTTCAAATGTGATTTCACTAAAGAAATGTAAAACATGGCCTGGACAGTATTAAAGGCACCTTTCCCTAAGTGAAGGCTGTCATTGTTGGCAAGTGGTACGCAACCCAACATTTCTTGTAGCCAAGTCTGCTCTCTTTCTCCCACTCTTCAATTGCAATTTGTTCGAGCTCTTGAATGGTTGCTGAATGGCAGATTTTGGCTCCCCTGCTTTTTTTTTTTTTTTTCCCCAACCATTCCAACACTTGTAGGTGTGGGCTTTGGACCATTGTCCTGCTGGTGGACCCATGATAGTCTAATCATACCTTGTTTTTTGATTGTGTAGCAAACTTTTGCTGTAAAATGCAACTTTGACGGCTGGGTATCTCCAAAACTCGTGTGGGGTGTTCCCAGTCAGTACCTATCATCAAACTTAGTCCATGGAAGGAAAAGCTGTGAACCGGCGACAGGGTCAAGAGCGGCTAAGGCTCGTTGATGCACATGGGCGGTTGAAGGCTTGCCCGTGTGGTCAAATCCAGAAGACGAGCTACTGTAGCTCAAACTGCTGACAAAAGTTAAGGCTGGTGCTGAAAGTGTCATCAGTTTGTTGCTGCCTCAGACCAAGCAGGGTGCTGACCCCTATCCACTGCCAAAACTGACTACAATGGACACATGAGCAGAAGAACTGGGCCATGAAGCAAAGGTGGCCTGATCTGATGAATCACGTTTTCTTTTACATCACGTGGATTGCCAGGTGCATGTGCGTCACTTACTTGGGGAAAACACACGGCACCTGGATGCACTAAGGGAAGAAGGCAAGCTGGCGGCAGCAGTGTGATGCTTTAGGCAATGTTCTGCTGGGAAACCTTGGGTCCTGTGATTCATGTGGATGTTACTCTGACATATACCACCTACCTAAGCATTGTTGCAGACCATGTACACCCTTTCATTAACACAGTATTCTCTGATGGCATTGACCTCTTTCAGCATGATAATGCGCCCTGACACAAAGCAAAAATGGTTCAGGAATGGTTTGAGGAACACAACAGGGAGTTTAGGCTATTGACTTGGCCTCCAAATTCCCCAGATCTCCATCCAATCTAGCATCTGTGGGATGTGCGTGTCCATGAAGGCCCTAAGTTGCAACTTGCAGTACTTTAGGGATCTGCTGCTAAAGTCTTCGTGCCAGATACCACAGTGCACCTTCAGAGGTCTAGTGGAGCCCATACCTTGAGGGTTCAGGGCTGTATTGGCAGTAAAAAGGGGACCTACACAATTTTAGACAGGTGGTCATAATGTTATGGCTGATCGGTGTATATGTGTGTAATATAACTTTTGTTTTGTCGAATTAATGCTTTAAAACTAACTTTTTTTTTTTTTTTGGTATGTTTTGCAGAAACTCTAAAGCTGTTACAGAGACTGCTGAAGTCTCCTGGCTGTAGGAAGATACCAGTATTGGTCCAGAACAAAGATGATGTTATTGTCACAGCTTCCAACTTCAGTTCAGAGAGGTATGGGTCTTGATTATTCTTGCAATTTCACCCTGACTCTCAAATGTGCAGACCTGCCTAATCAGAATAAACAGACAGCCATTACCTATAAAAATAAATTATATAATGCTATAATGACGGAGTTCCACGCTTTTGCCTTGGAGGGGTTACTTGCCTAACTGAAACACCAGCTGAGTTTATTACAGACAAAACATTCAGCTGGACCTCTGTCCATGAGTTACTTTACTTTCTGCATACCTGAATTTAGAGGAGCTAGCAAAAGTTGTCAGCTTTGTATTCCTATATGTACATGTTGCTCAAGGCAATAGTTGCAAATAAGCAAGGTCACAAGAAAGTGGAATAGCGGAACATTTACAAAAATACAAACTAAGATTTCTTGTCTTGTGATGTTATTGCTTATATAAATATCTCAATGTATAATTTCCATTAACTTTTTTTGATATATGTTTTTAGATTCAATGATTCACTTCGCACCATCCCCTGTTACCTGTAACTTTCCCACTTCTTTCTGTACAGGATGTGTCCTATATTCCAGATCTCAAATGTTACAGGGGAGAACCTGGACCTTCTCAAGATGTTTCTGAACCTCCTTTCTCCTCGTACCAGCTCTCGCGAGGAGGAACCTGCAGAGTTTCAGATTGATGACACCTATTCTGTACCAGTAAGCAGGGAAGGGACAAAGGCCTTCTGAACTTCTACATAGGCAAAACCAAACTTTTCGTTTTCTTTCTTCCCCCTGTAGGGTGTGGGCACGGTGGTTTCTGGAACAACATTGAGAGGTCTGATTAAGTTAAATGATCTTCTCCTACTGGGACCTGATCCGCTGGGCAGCTTCACTTCCATTGCAGTGAAGTCTATTCACCGCAAACGGATGCCAGTTAAGGAGGTGCGAGGTGGACAGACTGCATCTTTTGCCTTGAAAAAGGTGAGCGAATCATTATTTTGGTATTGGTTAGCCTAGTAATGTTAATGGCATGTATTTGTGATCTAAAATGTGACTGTTTTAAAGTACGAGCTGTGATTGATGACCATTTTTAAATATCTAAACCAGCTGGACTTTGTTCTCTGTATGGCAGAATAGGAAAAAGCTTCCTTGGTAGAAGTGAGTTGTAGAATCTTTTTGTAGCCAGTTTGTATGATGTAAAACACTGACCTTCACAGCAGGTTGGAACCTGCCTTTCCAGTCCCCCTAACACCCCCCCTTTTGTTCTTTTTAATTTCCATCTTTCATGTTTCTTCTCCTTTTTAAAGTACGCTGTTTTTTGTGATTTTAAAAAAACATTGTAGGCTCTCGTATAATTGTACAGTAGCTGATGTTACCCACTTTCTCTGCCAACATTCTGCAGTCTCATACACTTTGATGTTTATTCAGTAAAAGGGCAGTTGGGAGAGCTGAAGTTGTGTGTTTTCCCCTTTTTTTTTAATTTTTTTTTTTTTCTCCCCCCCCCTTTCCTTTTCCAAGGCCAACCGCAATTGGCTTTTGCTTCATAAATATCTTGGATGGAGCTATGAACTGGTAGATAAATGGGACAGCCTCCCAGTGGAAGTGGTAGAGGCTAAATACAGAGATTGAGTTTAAACATGCATGGGACAGGCATAAAGCTATTGCGAATCTAAGACAATACCAAACTGATAAAGGTCTGAGTATTTACATCAGGAGAAATGGACAGACTAGCCTTGTCTGCCATAAAATTCTATGTTCCTATATTGAAATCTGTGGGATTTCTTGAATGTCCTGATGAATCATTGTCAACACCTTTTTGGATTCTTTTCATTGAAGAGCTAAAAGGGTTGCCTCAGATATGGTTTAGGTATTATGGTAAACTGGTCTGCAGAACAGTATAAAACTGACTTGTATACATATTAAGATTAATTTAATGAAAAAGTAATATTTGCACACATGGATTCTATAACTTTATTGTTTTCTCCCTAGATTAAACGCTCCTCTATCAGGAAGGGCATGGTGATGGTTTCTCCACGTCTCAACCCTCAGGCTTCATGGGAGTTTGAAGCAGAGATCTTGGTGTTGCACCATCCTACCACAATCAGCCCTCGATACCAGGCCATGGGTATTTATTCTGTGGCAGTTTTGTCCTTTGGTCAATTGAGGGGCCCATATCCCACCGAATCCCCCAAACAGTTTCACACTGCCTTTCCTACCTTTCTGTGGATAGATGCAACAAAGTTTGCATAATATGTCAGGTCTATCATACAAACCAAGCTGGTTTCAATATGGTAGCAAAGCATGTGTTGAGCCATTTATTTGTTATGTTTAACAGCTGCTGGTTAGCTGTACAGCTACAATACGAGAAGCTATCTTGTGTCTTAGTGGAAGCAAGTGGATAGCAAGGAAGAGTGAACACACACACACACACACACACACACACACACACAGCCACCATATAAAAAGCATTCTAAGTGGCTGTTGTTAAAGGAAACCTCTGTTTTTACCATCTGTCTAACTTTCTTTTATTTGACTATGTAGTGGCTGTGGATGGCAATGCTATACCCAAATATATGCTGCATTTGTCCTACTCTGTTAAAATGTCTTTCTTTGTTTAGTGCATTGTGGCAGTATTCGCCAAACTGCCACTATCCTGAGTATGAGCCGCGACTGTCTACGCACCGGAGATAAAGCAACTGTTCACTTCCGCTTCATCAAAACACCGGAATACCTACACATCGATCAGAGGCTGGTGTTCAGGGAAGGTCGTACCAAAGCTGTGGGCACCATAACAAAGGTAGGCATTGAATGAAGGCCCCACTTCCACGGGAAAATCCTTTTATACTCTGTATTTAATACTTTGCCATTAGTTCTGCAAATTTCCAAAGCAAATTGTTTTAGTTTGAGTTTAGGACAGGATGTCTGGTGTAAGTCTTTTTTTTTATGTTTTTTTTTTTTATTATTGCGAAATACAAAAGTAAGAATCTCAATACAACAAATAAATCATACAATAAAAAGGGCTCACAAATACAGACAACACATATTGTAGATTCCATTATTTCATAAACTTTCGTATATGAATATACTGATTATGTGCGTTTAGTCTCTTCTGGGGTTTTAGCGTTTGCTTATTTTTTTTATTTTGGCCATAGTGTTTCCTTGACCTAATTCCTGAGAGCTGAGTATGGGATAAATAGTCAGGCCTATTTCCAGTCTAATTTGCCCTCTAGGATCATTTTAAACTTTTCCCATATTCCCTGAGTTTTAATAGTTCCTCTATCTTGTGTTAAGATCAGCTTCTCCATACAGCATTGATGTAAGATTTGCGATCTTACTTTTGTCCACAATATTGGATCTGAGGATCTCCAATTTCTGGCAATTACTTAACTGTAACTGAGAGACAGCTGGGATATGATCTCATCATACCTGGGAACTTTTGGGCTCCGGCTACCCGGAGCGTTCCCTTGCAGGACACGGGTGGGAGTCCCCGCTGACGTCGGTGGGAAAATGGGTGGGGAGCAGTGAGTCACCCGGCAATCTCAGAGTTTCCAGGTATGGACATCGTATCCCGACAGTCCGCAACAATCTCATGGAGGAGGCAGCTGGGGGCGCTTCTCTGGGTCAGGCCTAGGGCAGCACCAAGGTAAATGACATGACCGCTGGTATGGAAAGAAAATCAAGGCCTAGCCTAACAGAACAAGATCGCCAAAACGTTGTCTTATGACTGGGATACATTGTGCTGCTGCAAAGTATCACCAGCATGTGAGCACCTCCGCAATCCACCAGTGGCAAAACACATTTCGTGTGTGTGTGTGTGTGTGTGTGTGTTATTACGCACGCACGCACGCACGCACAATGTGTGTGTCTCCTTCGTAATCTGGCAGGCCCTCTCATGCCTCCAACAGGAGCATTGGTGTAAATTTACAGTAATGCTGGGAAGGAGGCATGCAGTATGGCTCTAGTTTATAGTGGATTTTGCTTTATTACCATCCTAGCATGACAAACCTTTTTATATGAGTTTTTGTGTGTAATATAGTTAGGTGCCATTCAATCATGTCTTCTTGTCCCAATTTAGATACCCAGAGATAAGCTTCATATCTGCCAAATAATGTCAGACCCCTTTTAGTTAATTTTGTCCAAGTGTACGAAGAGGTTTAGCCAAGATGCAACATTTGTTTTAGGTAGCTTCTGAGGCTGGACTGCTGTCATATTTATTAGTCGGTGCCTGTCCAAACCACAAATTTTCAAAATTGTTTACTATTTATTTATGTGAGCAGAGCTCAACGTCAAGTAAGTTCCTAATTTAAAAATCATTAAATAATGACTTAATGGACTTTAGCCTCATTAATGAAAGTATTTTATATAGTGTGTGTGTGTATATATAATATAATATATATATGATCCATCTATATATAATATCACCACGATCAAACTATTTATATCAAAATAAATAGAATAATGTGGATGTAATGTATGAACATTTTACTTTGTTGAGATTAGTACATAAGTGGGATGCTGCAAAAGTGTAGAATCATACAGTAATGCACGGGATAGGCATATGGCTCTCCTGCATCAGTTTAAGAATAAAAGCGGTGTCTGGTGTTGCTAGAGCATTAACCTACCGTCTCTATCTTTCTGCAGCTATTACAGAGTACAAACAATCAGCCAATGAATGCCAAACCACAACAAGTCAAAATGCAGTCTACCAAAAAAGGCCCACTTGGAAAGAAGGATGAACAGAGCTCAGGAGTAGCATCGATGGAGGAGGCTTCTCCAACAGCCACAACTGGGATAACCGCAGGAGCTACAGCACTACAAGCACAGGTTAAAATAAAAACTAAAAAGAAATGGTCAACAAAACTGGATGTTTGGATAAAAAGTTAAACGGGTACTAACTTTAGTGAACTGCTCTCCTTATTTTGGTGATAATTAAACAGACCTGGAGATTGCCATCTCAAAACACAGAAGACTGTACTTCTTCATAAGCTGGCGTAAATAATTTTAAATGTGTCATTTTTTATTTACTTTTTTAATGACTCTCTCTATTTCTCTAACCCGCAGCCCAAGACAGGAGGAGGAGGACGGCGACGTGGAGGACAGAGGCATAAAGTAAAATCGCAGGGAGCATGTGTGGCCCCTGCAGGGGGCTGCTAAACGTGACTGTTCATCTTCCGTGCCCTCCAGCACCTGCACATGCCTCACACCGCCAGTTACAGTAGAGAACCACACTCCCAAAGCTTCTCTGCAATTACCATGGGCCTCGGCTTTGTCAGTGTCCGCTTTTCTGCCATTCGTTTGGTGCCTGTGCTGATGTCGCCGTCATGGCCATTGATCACTGTTTCTGTAATATCGGATTGCCTTGTGAACCATACTAAGAGAGAATTTTGCTTACCATCTGTAGGAGTTTAGTATTAAATCGTAGGGAGATGCAGAAACTCGAAGAACTAAAAATGTACTCTATCGTAATGTGCTGTATTTGAAAAACATATCTGAAAAAGTAATGCTACCAGCTAGCGAGGTCTTTATCCTAGCATTTCACTTCCCTAAGACTTTAGTATTTCCCTTCTGAACAATTTGAAGCCAACCAGGTTGGTTCCTCTAACGTCAGAGCATTTAACATACTTTTTCACGAGCTTGGTTCCCTGAAGACTCCTAATTTTAAGCAGGGTTAGGTTAAATGAAAGTTTCCTAACATTTCCAATGAAAGACTTTCAGCAACCATTTAAAAGAAATGGATACAGATTTTTTAATATTTAAAAATTGAGATTTGTCTTGTGTGTAGGTAGCTCCAGGGTGGACTTTTTTTTATTACATTTTATATGTTCCAATCTTAATTTGGATTTTTTATTTTTTTTTTATGTTATATAAATTGCTTGACGTTTTTCCAGGACCATGAAAGACATCTTAATAGAGAGTGCCCACGTTTTTATTGTGTATCGGAATACATTTTGAAGTAATATCTTCAGGCAGCTGCATAGTAAGAATGTAATGTGGCTGTTATCTTAGCGCAATATAATATACAAACACCCTAACTCCTTTATCATACTGTCTGTGTCTCACTCTTAATCGATAGGCTGGACAATCTGACTAATGAAAGTCTGTGGAAAATTGGCCTGCATAGCATAGCGATCAGCACAGTGCGGTGTTTGCGCAGGAAGTGTCACCCAAGATATCACATGACTGATGGTAACCGCAGCTTCCAGCTCTGGAGATAACGGATGTTTATAAGCTAAAATCAAGTTTTTCTCAATGCTAAACTGCATTTAAATATACATAATTTATTTAATGCTCAAGGAGGAAACAAAATTAACTGGCACTTCCCCTTTTCCAATCAAGAAGTAGAAAATGCTGAGGAAAACTAATCCTAAGGAGGACTCTCCAGTCTACTTGTGCAGTGTAGGACATCCATTTTATTAAGAGTTTGGACTTTTTTTTTTTTTTTTTTTTTTTTTTTTTTTTTTTATAAATTCAGTAACATTAGAATTCAACTGGAATATTTTAGAATAATATTCATCTTTCTTTTTTAAAAAAAAAAAAAAAAAAACATCGAATAACATGTTTTTGTCCATGGAGGAAGAAATAGGTCAACACACAGATCAAGTAGAATTCGTAAATCGTCCCTGTTTTCATGATGTTCTGGAGCACATCTATATATTAGATCTTGTGGAGAGATGTGGTTTATTTAAAATTTTACCCCTGGGGAGTATGCAAACTTGTCAGTGTCTTGCTGTTAATTCATAACAGACACTAAAGTCAGGTAAAAAGTGAATTTTTGTCCATGGTTGACACTAGAGCCCTGCGTGGGACGGCTTTTTTTAATCCCGCTCCCGCTGATTTTTTTGCCCGCTCCCACAATGTGGGTGTTCCGCTCCCACCACGTTTGTGGCCGATCCCGCCTGCTCCCGCCACATTTGTGGCCAATCACGCCCAGGAACAAGGCGGAGTCACAGGAAGTGACGTCACATCACGTGACTCCGTTTTGTTCCTGGGCGGCACAAGAGAGGAGACGCTGTAAGGGAGCAGCGAGAAGGCAGCCTTGCGGGACTGCGTGGGATTACCGTGACCCGCAGGTACGGTGCCTGACCGCCCGTAAACTCTTTTTGGCGGGACCCGCCTCCCAATGCAGTCCTCCTAGTTGGCACACAATACAAATGCGACCTACTGTGTTTTGGGTGTGTGTGGGGGTATTTGTATGATTACTGCTAATCTCCTTTCATCCCCTCTCTGCCGGTTCTTTCAAGGAATATGTAACTTGGCAGGGGTGAGCAGCACGTTTATAGGTTGAATACTTTAATTTCAAAGTACTACTTAAACTCCATCACATGGTATAGTCCTTGCAGTTACTTTTAGTTTGAAGGTTACAAACATGCATTGTATTCACCTCAGCAAAGTGGTAAGAAGGCGACGGCATAAAAAGTTTTCATAATTGCAAAAGAAAATGTGTAGATCAACTTGCTTCATCGAAGCTGTGATTAACTAAACAAGAAGCGCTAGTTTCTGGACAGCCGATAAGCTACGTTTTGTTTCAATGGAGAATGCATTAAAATGTATTGGCAAATAGTCTTTTGCATATGGTGCTGCAAAGGGATTTACACTTTGTTTTCATTTTTGCATTTGAATATTTGCAATTCTGCAAGCACAGTGCATATAATTAATACTGTTCTGTTTAAGTATGCGCTCTGACACAGTTGCCAAAACTGAATAGATTTCACGTAATTGGCAAAGTGCACGGAGGATTATTTTTAACCCTAAATCCTATGATTTCAAATGTTACTGGTCTCCATTAACGTGGGATGATGCCATACGGAGCAAAAATTCCAAAGCTGTTGTCTAAAATGGTAATTAAAGAGAAAGCAAGAGGTGTAGACAAATATCCATTTATTTCAGTGTAATAAAAAGTTTTAAAGTCTTTTTAGATCCTTGTGCATTTATTTAAAGCTGAAGGAGAGTATTTTTGTTGCAAAGAAAAGGTTGCTTAACCTTGGTTTGGTTAAAGTCACAAGGACATCTAATCAGTAGCTACAATGCGTTTTGTTTAGTTTTTTCTTTACACACTTTCTAAGGTAGGACTGCACAGTAACATTTTTACATTTTTCTTCAGTGTATCAATAAATAAATACATGGTTCTATAAACAAGACAGAAAACTGATACTGCGCTCCCATGATCCCCAGTTTCTCTTCTCTATGATCCGTCAAAGATTTTGCAGTAATTAAGGCTGTGTGTTTCCCCAATAAAGAGTAGTAGTTGTTGTTCACCTGGACATTAGTCTTGTCTAATGCTTCAGGGTCTCGCTATATCACTCATTGTCCCTTTTCAGGACAACTACAGCATTGTATTTGGCTACGCCTTGAGGATACAAGCGGTTAACCCTTGCGGGTCCGGGAGGAAACAACGAACAAAGTAGTTCCTGTTTTACCTCAATACGAGTCTCGTCTTGTTATTGGGGTAAGCCTTGGTCCTGCCCTCATCAGGGCAGTAAAGGGCTGTATTGCTATTCTGTATACTACAGCACAGCCGAGGATCCCGAAGAGCTATGATTCCTGCTGTGTCCGACACTAGGCCTCTCTGCCTGTTGAAGTTTTGTGGTCCCGGTGCCCGTGGGGAGAAGGAAGCAACGTCTGGCGGGCGTACCCAGTCGAGGTACCGGTCGTTCACGTCGCACCTAGGTTGGCTGATCAAAATCCTATCTGATGTTTATCTTTGCCAGATAATGAGGATTGTAGGGAAGATGATTTCCATGAGGAATGCAGTTCACTGAGCCCTAGCTCATGCTCGAGGTTTTCAGGCATTTATACTGAAAGAGTACTAAAAGAGAACGTTTCCTTTATGCTCCCTCCGGAATTCTGGCCTAAAGTGTGCTCAACATTCGATAGGAATCAGGAGACTCATCTGCCTACATTCTGTCAAAACCCAAGATCTGACACTGAGAAACATTTCCATTTGTGTATTTATGTTGGATGTGAGAAGATGCCTTCTTAATTATCTTCAGAGAACTGCTACTTGGAGACGGGATTCTAACCTCTTTGTTGCCCTCTCGGGATCTTCCAAGGGAAAGAATGTGTCTAAAGCTACAATGGCCAGATAGATCACTCAAGCAATAGCTTAAGCCTACAAGGGGACTAGAGGTTGATGGCAACATCTTGGGCAGAAAAAGCAGAATCTTCTGCAGCCCATATCTGCAGGGCAGCCACATGGAAGTTCTTGCATAATTTTGCAAAACACTACTCGATTGAAGTTCTTTTCTCATAAGGCATGGATTTTGGGAGAAAGGTTATCCATGTGGCCTTGCATTAATCCATCCCTTTATCTTTGTGACATGTCTAGATTAACAGCTGCCAGGGATGGCGAGGGAAAATGAAAATTCTACTTACTGAGAATTTATTTTCCTTGATCATCTCCTGGCAGCCCTTGTTCCCACCCAACAAAGTGATATTTTGCGTTATTTCTGGTATGTCTTTTTTAATTACATGGGAAAGATATAAGGGAGGGGTAATTTATAGTTTTGTTCCTGCCCTACCTGAGATAGGGGGAGGAGTCATCTTTCTAGATTTACAGCTGCCAGGCTGATCAAGGAAAAATAAATTCAAAATTGATAAAATGTTAATTATAAAAGTCTTTGGACCAATGTGTCATAAGTAAATAAAGTAAAAATAGCCATAAAGACAAATGTGTTATATTTTTACTGTGTGCTTCATATGGCTACATCACTTGTATGTAGATTTAAGTAATGCGTAAGCATCTCACAGCATACCAATATTTGTGTGTATGTGACAAAAAGTCTGTGGACACCAGACCATCACATCTATGTGAGCTTGTTGTACATACCATTCCAAAACATTGAGAATTAAAATGGAGTTGGCCCCTCCTTTACCTCTTTAACAGCCTCCACTTCTGGAAGAGTATTTATGAGGTCAGGCACTGATCTTGGACGAAAAAGGCCTGACTTTCGATCAGCATTCACAAACCTTCACCAAACTTTACAGTAGGCACTGTGCATTCCAGTAGGAAGCCAAACCAAATTCACTTTCCCTTTCCCTCTTTCCCTCATGCTCTCTAAATGTTTCCCTGCCTTCTCTGCTGACCACTTTCGCATCTTCTGTGTCTTCTTCTGCATCTTCTTCATATTCTTCAGTCCTTAATCTGGTATATTATTTCTTTGTCCCTGCAGACATAACCCAGACACTTCTGCCAAAAATGCGATGCTTCTGTAACTGAAAGCGTCAACTAAGGGCAATCTGGTGGAGCTCGAGGTGACATCCTCTCCTGATTCTCCAATTAGAGGAGCAGATGTCACTGCAAGCACCGCCATATTGCCCTCAGTACACATGAGGGCAGACTGATACCCTATACCATGATATACACACCAAGGGGATTTGTATTACACATTTATATATTATAGCGCGTTATGTAAGTTTTGGGAATATTGACTGGTCCACTTTAGTTGCTTGTGCTAATTCCTGATTTAGTGATTGGGTTATCACACTGCACCAAATTTTTAATATTTCACACATGATGTTACTTAATGTGTATAGCCTGATATCTGTTGTACAGAATCTTCTTTGTATTTAAAAACAAGTAGCTATCACAATTGTGTTTGACGAGATTAATTACATTCACCAAGCCTTCTGTACTGCGTAAAGGCATATACAGTGAGGAATTTGGTTAATGAAATCATCCTGACCAGCAGCTACTATTTTGTACTATTTTTGCACCTTAAGGTTACCTGGGTGTGCCCATTGTGTAATTCTTCTTGCATTGTGAGGTCAAGTACATTGCTCATGGAAAATCAGCAACAAATGTTACTCCTTAAAAGAAACCACGCTATCAACCTCGTTTGAACTCGATGGTTAGGTGGATTTTTTTCTTACTAAAAATGGTGCCAGTTGCTCAGCACAAACCTGTAGGGGTTGCATTTATTTTTATTTTATGAACACAATAATATATGGACATTCAAATGTTTCCCTTTTACCCAGCTCCTTCAATTTTTGAGAGCCTGAGGTTGGTCTTCTGCAATCATCTGAGTGAAAACATGGTGATTGATGTTCCAAAATTGTGTAGGGACACAGTAGAGCCAAGTCCCAGTCTTCATATTCTGGGGCTGCACTCCTTAAGGGGATATTGTTTCTGCACATTTTGCAGGATGCCACAATGGGGGACCCTAGTGAACTGCACTTTATAGGTACAGTATGAGTACAGATACAATGGCACAGAATACACAAATTAGGTCAGATCAAATTAAGCAGGTATATACGCTCAAAACCCTCCAGAATGCAGGACCTAATATTGAAATTGATCTATTTTTTTTCCCTTTTTCCTATTTTTTTTTTTTTTTTTTAATATCGCGTAGACAGGAGGATAGAGGAGCAGCAATGTGTGGGTTAATTGAGTCATTAAAGGAGTAACAATTTGAGTAGGGGTGTGCAGTTGATTAAGCCTTGGGCAGGCGAAAAGCATCAGTCACCCCCCCCCCATTCTGTTTGAGGACATCCTTTTTCTGCTAGTTGTGAGAAGCTGATCTCCTGCAAGCTCCAGTGTTTTGTCAGTTGCAACAAGACTTGTGATTTAGGAGTTCCTGCTTAAAGACTGCCTCATTGAAGGTATTGCTAAGTGCGTGATGTGAGGCACGCTGTAGATCGCACGTGTACTATGTAAATGTGTATCTTATATATTTATTAAACCTGGTGTTATACTAGTATATACTAGACTTGGGGTGCCGGCCAACCCTTCGTGTTCGTCTTCATGTTCGTCTTCGTGGGGGGGGGGATCTTTGTATTCCGCGAACATTTGCCCGTTCCTGTACTTCACTGGTTGATGGCAGACGAGCCCCTTGCTGGCAACCAATAGAGTCGCTCGTACAGACTTTTAACCCCTTAAGGACAATGGGCGGTCCCTAAACCCATTGAAAACAATGCGTTTTGAGCCCGTACATATACGGGCTTTGTCATTAAGGGGTTAAAATCCTGGTGCAGCAACTTGGCCTTCAGAGACCACTGGTCTCCCTGCTCCAACAGTTAAAGGTCCGTACAAACGACTTTATTGGTCGTTCGTACGGACTTTAACTGTTAGAGCAGGGAGACCAGTGGTCTCTGCTGGCCAAGTTGCACCGTAAGGAGTTAAAGGGCCTATTGGTCACTTGCACGGCCTTTTAACCCCTGACGGTGAACCTACGGATTTCCGTTCCCGTTATCTACGCAGCATCGCAGGGGTTAACAGCTTGTAGTAGTTTTAATACTGAGTGGCAACTCCATTGGTGTTTTCTAAGAAGCTGCCCTAAAAGACGCCTGATTAGCCCTCCAAACACCAAAGCAGTGCCTTGCACTATTTTAGTGCGATACTGTCTATTTGTATATTATTCCTTTAGACATTTTTTTTTATCAGAGCTCTATTTGTTGTTCGTTTTTATTTTTTCAGTCCCTTTTATTGAGACTGAGTCTTCAAGCAATATCGAGCTACAGTTTATTGCGGTTGTTATAATTTGTTTGTGTTTTCTTAATAAATAAGAATTTAATTAACTCACTTGGTCCGGCTTGATTAAACACAAAGACCACGAGCCAAGTTGTTTAAAATAACCCTCTCCTTCTTTCTTTTGGTCCCATGCACATCCAAAAGAATGTTTTATGAAGACCTATATCCTATATGTCCTAAAGCAAGGTTCCCCTCAGTTCATGTGTGGACATGACAAGCTATCCAATTCAGCTTCTTTGCAGTCAGTTTGCCTGCAATTACTCTGTTCCCTCCCATGGCTTTGTAATCGAGGTCATTGAGAAAAACAGCACATAATGTGATACCACAGCATTCAGTAGTGTGGAGGGAAACCCAATGAAATGTGCATATATAGTCAGACCAGTTTAAGGCTGTACAAAGTTGAATACTTCAGAGATCATGTGATATTGTTATATTGAATTTGCGCAATCCTATAACAATTTGGACTTGTGTTATTCACCCCATTAGCATATAGGAGCAGTGGGCTGTTAGATGACACAAACATTTTGGGGACCTTTATAAATGTGCTAGCACTGTGCTAGAGTGCTCACTACATACACTATATGGACAAATGTATTGGAACACCCAGAGCCGATCTTAGGTGTTCAAGCGCCCTGTGCGGACTTCTTCTCTGGCACCCCCCTCGACAAAAAGAAAGGGGAAACAATTTGTAACAAACAACTAGTTTTAATTAGAGATTATTTATGTGCAAGTGCAAACAAGTACAATAAAATATAACTGGAAACACTGGTAACAATAATGTACCTTAAATACAATAAATATAGGAAAAATACAGCTAACAGTGCAATCTTTGTAACAAAAACATTTTTCCTTTAAATATTGAAAAAATTGAAAAACTATTTCCTTTGCACCCCCTCAATGCACCCTAGCACACAATCACGCCCTCTGCTCCCAAACAAAAACAAATATTTGCCACACTGACTGCAGATTAGGGGAAGACTGTGAAAGTCAGTGCAGTCTTCCCTCCTTCTGACCCTACCGTGACTTTGAAGGTCCTCTCTCTTGTACTCTTCCCCAGGGTCCCTTTGTCCCTTCATTCACTAAGCCACACCTCTCTTTTCCTTCTTCCCTGTAGTTCAGGTATAGATCAAATAAACAACACATGTAAACAACACTTGTGTGTATAGCATTGCAGGTATAGTCCAACAGAATAACACACAAACCCATCTTTGCAGGTATAGATCAACTGGGGATCACATGTTAACTCAGCACTGAAGGTATAGATCAAATAAACAACACAAGGAAACATCACTGCAGGTATAGATCAACTAAACCCTGTATTTGCAGGCATACATAAATAATGTATGGAAACATAGCATAGCAGATATGGATCAACAGAATAAACATCCGGATTTGCAGGTATAGATCAACTGGAAATCACAAATAAACTCAGCATTAAAGGTATAGATAAAAACAAAACTAAATTACAGACATAGATCACAGGTTGCACACCCAAAAGGCCAGCCCTGGTGTCCACATAGAACTTGACCAGCACCCAGATTACACACACAAATTACAGCCCAGCGTGAGTCTTTTTTGTCCCCAAACAGCCCGCCCTGTGCCATTTTTGTCCTATAAACACCCTGCCTGTGCCATCTTGGTCCTCAAAGCTCAAACACCCTGCTTGTGCCATCTTTGCCTTTCCTCAAATCACTTCTACATCTATGATACACATGAAACACTTATAGAGTCACTTACTCATTCACTCTATCATTTACACAATTCCTTCACGCAATTATTCATTCTCTCATTCAAATCATTTACACATACTCATTAATGCATTCTCACAATTCATCCACACATGAATTCATCCATTCTCTAATTCATTCACAGAAATCATCCACACAATTCATTCTCACTCATTCACACAATTTAGCCACAATTAATAGACATTAATTCATTTATTATCTCACTCATTCACACAATTCATCCACACATTATTTCATTCATTATATTACTCATTCTCACTCTTTATTTATTTCAAGATTCTTACTACCCCCTTTCTCATGATATCTACCCCCCCCTTTGCAGTTCACTTACCTTGGTAAAGAACTGTGGTGGGAGCGCAAAGCCTCAGTCTCGCTGCCCTGCCGCAGCGCGTAGCTTCACCTCTGAATGTCGGGACCAAGGCCTCGCGCTCCCACCACCGGAGTCAGGGCAGCGGTAGGGAGCAGAGGAGATAAAGGGGTCCGAGCGGTTGCTGAAAATATTTTCATGTGCGACCACTCGGCATCCCTCTCTCTCCTCCTCTCCCTGCCACCTGGGTGCTGTGCACCCAGTGTACCCATCTCAGCGCGGCTCTGGCCTTGGTGATGGCACAGCTCGCACACCCCAGAGGCTGGCCCTGGGGACCCCTGACCCTTACACAACAGGGACTTTTATGACATCACATTCTAAAAACATAGACATGAAAATGCAGATCATACCCGCTTTGCAGCTTCCACTCTCCTGGGAAGGCTTTTCACAAGATTTTGGAGTGTTTCAGTGAGAATCTTTGCCCATTCATCCAGTAGAGCATTGGTGGAAGCCTGGCTCTCGAAGTGCAATCTGTTATAGATATATATTTATGTATTTTGAATGCAATGTCATAAAACTCCCTGTTGGTGTAATGGTCAGGTGTCCCAAGACTTTTGTCCATAAATAACAGACTAGACAACCCTGAATAGCATGAACCCCAGCTCACCACCAATGGTTTGGATCCAGTTGTTTCATCGTATATAAAAGGGATAATTGTAGAGGTAATGCTTGCACGTTAAAAACAGGACTCTGTAATCCAATGCTGTAATTATTCATCAGGCTGCAAGCACAAAAAGTAAAATACATGAAGATGACTTTCTGAGATTCTGGTTCTTTTTGGATTGTTGTAGTAGTTATCCAAACCAACACCACTCAACAATCTCCACAAGACACGTTATCAAGTAATCACATCCAACATAACATAGCGTCTCCCCTTCACCCCCCCAAAAGGCACATGTTCCAAAAGACCAACTGTGACCCATTGCGACTTTTCTTCCTAAAATGTTTTGGAATAGAGGCATCACTAGTTCTACTTCTGATGTTGGTATTGTGTTGTGAAACCAAGTCTTTGAGTGCTTTAATGGTCCGAGAGGGGTACTGCATTGATACGGGGCATTACACCCAAACATTTGTTCCTCGCAAAAAGTATTAAGGCTCTAATGAAAAATGTCTATTTACATTCTACCCATATTTATCTTTTGCATTTAGATTACCAAGCTTAGAGGGTTAATTCAGGACATTAAACACTAGATGGCACTGCTTATACCAGAGGTCACTTAATGTTTTTCAGAACCTCCATTGAAGCAGATGATTTCTGAGCATTTTATTAGTTAAACATGCTCTATAATCAATGACAAAACAATAAATAAAACAATATGGTTCACCTTAATGTGTCTAATATATGCAGTCGTGCCAAGGCTGTCTTTAACACATAGCAAAAGGGGCAACTACTTGGACATACTTTGATAGCCCCGAGCAGATCCCCCTTTCCCCGTCAACTGCCAATGTTCTAGTAGAGGCCTAGCCCACCACAGCTGCAATATATACATATTATATGTATATATATATATATTGAACATTGAGCTGCAGGATGGGAGCAGAGGGCTTATGTATGGTTGGCAGGATGTGTATGTGACTAAAGAAGATTTCTAGTGACCAAAATCACAAAAATCCAAGCAAATGCAAATGTGTTTACATTGTTTGCGCTCTTCTCAATATATTTCTGCATTAGGGATATGGATTTCTAATAATCTTACAGGACACATATATAACATATGCCTTAATATGAAAAGGCTGCACAATACTCTTTTAAACAACCAGTAAAAGAGGTAGCTGCTTTTCTTTTTCATTTGTTTTGTCACTTCCATGGTAACTGCTGACGTCAAACAACAGCAGGGGTAGCCAACAAGCTGAATGGTAGGCACACCAAAATTTGATCCCTATGTGTATGCTGATCCATCTACGTACTAAAGTACATAATAATTAGCATTACAATTACATATGCATTAAACTGACCAAAACTGTTTCATTTCATGATGTACTTTTTTGTTAGTTTCCAGGGGAAGTGACCTATATTCTCCTGAGCAGTAAATACCCTACTTAGGTTTCTTTATAGCTATCTTGGCATGAGAGGAGCTAATGATGCCATGTGGTAGAGTAACATTAGAAAGGTTCTCCCGAGAGCCTGTTTTTATTTCATGGCTTGGTGCACAGTTACAGCTGCTATATCTGGCTAAAATGACCTAGTGCCTCAGACATTGATGACGTACAAGAAATGTGTCTAAATCTGGAGATTGCATCAGAGGAGGGGGTATGGAGACACTTAATTTGAGCCATTACTGCTGAGAAAAGGGATGCGAGCCATTTTCTAGATCCACTGAAGTGCAAAATATTGTAGTAGTAATAATACTGAGATGCAACGTTAACAGAATACAATGGTTATGTATCTAGAGCAGACCAATTAGCCCTTAAAATTGAGTATTGAGGGCAAATGCTCCTGAAAACACCAGTGATATCATATTTTTATGTGATAGATATATTCTATTTTTTAATTCATAAATGGACAAACTAAAAGCAAAAATGTGTGACCGAAGAGGAAAATAATGAAAATAGTCATAAATTGTATATATAAGGTGTAACCTGGGAACTCTCCAGATCTGACTATGGGCTCTGGGTGAAGCTAGTTACTGGACATCTAGGAAAGCCTTTTGTATCTCTGCTTGGTGGGTGAGCAGTGTTTAGCTGAACCTTCATCTGGCCAAGACCTAGCCTCTTGTATCCAGATCCAACACTTTTCACGCTTTATGCAGTTATGCTGGTCTGGCTGGGGTGATCAAGTGAACTATTCTTTTTTACCAAGGCACTTGTACATTTCACCTACTAGGGTGCCACCATACCATATGTGGGGTGACTCATATCCTTCCAGGATCAAACTCCACAGTAGAATTTGTGCTAGTTTAATTCTATTTTGGTATGCTTTTATCACATTTTAGGACCATGTGCTTACTGGCGCTTTCTTTTTCTGTTACGCCTCAGTGTAATAAGGTTTTAAGGATATTCACTGGGAGGGGAAGAGATGGATAAAGACAGCTGTAGCTTGAGGATTAACCTGTCACTACTTCACATTTCCATCTACTGGAAGGGTTTAACCCCCCCCCCCCCCACATACACACACACCATCTGTTTTTGCTCTGGACTGATCTATATTTAAAATATCTTACATAATACAGCATGAGGGGGACACAATATCATGATGACGCCAAGAAACATTTGTACAGATTTGTCCTAAGGGGACAGCACTTAAATGGATTGTACAAACTCCCAGCAGGTGATAGGCAGTGACAGGAGGGCACTCCAATGTACATACACTCAGAATACCCAAAGTATTAATTGGTCAGACCTCTGGAGAATGCAAGTAGATTAAGGACAAGTCAAGTACTCACTAATACTACTAGTACTAATGTATGTATGTATGTGTATATATATATATATATATATATATATATATACACACATATACACACATATACATCCGTGAACTGCCGCAATGCCAAGGTGAGTTAGAAGGGGAAGGGACCGGGGAGAGTTGCAGACGAAGACGATCACGAAGATCTTCATGGTGTGTGTCTTCGTCTTCGCCTACGTTTTACCGCCGCTGTCTTCTTTTCGGCGTGTCTTCGGAACAAACACGAAAAAACGCACTCTTCGTGTTCGTTTTCATGTTCGCCCGAAGACAAATGCACAAGTCTAGTTTTCACACACTGTTGCTGGTATTTTGGACCATTCCTCCATGCAGATCTCCTCTAGAGCAGTGATGTTTTGGGTCTGTCGCTGGGCAACACGGACTTTCAACTCCCTCCAAAGGTTTTCTATGGGGTCGAGATCTGGCTAGGCCACTCCAGGACCTTGAAATGCTTCTTACGAAGCCACTCCTTCGTTGCCCGGGCAGTGTGTTTGGGATCATTGTCATGCTGAAAGACCCAGGCACGTTTCATCTTGCCCTTGCTGATGGAAGGAGGTTTTCACTCAAAATCTCACGATACATGGCCCCATTCATTCTTTCCTTTACACGGATCAGTTGCCCTGGTCCCTTTGCAGAAAAACAGCCCCAAAGCATGATGTTTCCACCCGCATGCTTCACCGTAGGTATGGTGTTCTTTGTATGCAACTCAGCATTCTTTCTCCTCCAAACACGACGAGTTGAGTTTCTACCAAAAAGTTCTACCTTGGTTTCATCTGACCATATGACATTCGCCCAATCCTCTTCTGGATCATCCAAATGCTCTCTAGCAAACTTCAGACGGGTCCGGATATGTACTGGCTAAAGCAGGGGGACACGTCTGGTCCTGCATGATTTGAGTCCCTGGCGGCGTAGTATGTTACTGATGGTAGCCTTTGTTACTTTGGTCCCAGCTCTCTGCAGGTCATTCACTATGTCCCCCCGTGTGGTTCTGGGATTTTTGCTCACCGTTCTTGTGATCATTTTGACACCACGGGGTGAGATCTTGCGTGGAGCCCCAGATCGAGGGAGATTATCAGTGGTCCTGCATGTCCTCCATTTTCGAATAATTGCTCCCACAGTTGATTTCTTCACACCAAGCTGCTTGCCTATTGCAGATTCAGTCTTCCCAGCCTGGTGCAGGTCTACAATTTTGTTTCTGGTGTCCTTCGACAACTCTTTGGTCTTGGCCATAGTGGGGTTTGGAGTGTGACTGTTTGAGGTTGTGGACAGGTGTCTTTTATACTGATAACAAGTTCAAACAGGTGCCATTAATACAGGTAACGAGTGGAGGACAGAGGAGACTCTTAAAGAAGATGTTACAGGTCTGTGAGAGCCAGATATCTTGCTTGTTTGTAGGTGACCAAATACTTATTTTACCGAGGAATTTACCAATGAATTCATTAGAAATCCTACAATGTGATTTCCCGTATTCTTTACCCCCATTCTGTCTCTCATAGTTGAAGTGTACCTATGGTGAAAATTACAGACCTCTCTCATCTTTGTAAGTGGGAGAACTTGCACAATTGGTGGCTGACTAAATACTTTTTTGCCCCACTGTACATCTTCTGATGAAACAATCTATTTAATAATACCTTATGGTAATAGGCAGGCCCGGACTGGCCATCGGGCACACCGGGCATTTGCCCAGTGGGCCGGGCCACGGCAGGGCCGCATTGACTTAGGGGCTGATGGAGCTGCAGCTCCAGGCCCCTACCCTACCTACGGCCGCAAAAACCCGATGTTTTAATTTAAACCCTGTGCGGCCGCAGACCCCTAAGGCCGGCCATGGTGGGGGCTTCCCGGCCCCTTAGAGCAGGGCCGGCCTTTGGGGTGTGCGACCGCACAGGGCGCCACACACCAGGGGGCGGCGGCGGGGGGCTGTCCGTCTCTGGAGGGGTGCCGCAAGTTGGCACCCCCTGATGAGCGGCACCTGGCACCCCTCCAGAGACGGACAGCCCCCCGCCGCCACTGGATGTCCACCGCTGGAGGAGCAGGCTCGCAAGGGAGCGGTATCGGAGGTCTTTAACAGACCTCCGGTTCCCTTGAGTGATTTTAAGCCGGGTTGAACCCGGCTTAAAATCACTCAAGGGAGCCGGAGGTCTGTTAAAGACCTCCGATACCGCTCCCTTGTGATCCGCGCGGCAACAGCTGCTGTGCGCCGGGATTTGTTGTCAGATCCCGGCGCACAACACTGAAGCCGCGCCCACCGCTGTCCATGCCCTCTGACCCGGAAGAAGACAGAGAAGACAGAAGAACTGAAGAAGAGGAGGAAAAGGAGCTGTAAGGAGAAAAAAGGAAAGGTAGGAACACTTTCAGTGAGAGTGGATTGGTATGTGTGGCTTAGTATATATGTGTGGCTTAGTATATTTGTGTGGATTGGTATGATTGGTATATATGTGTGGATTGGTATATATGTGTGTGGATTGGTATATATGTGTGTGGATTGGTATATACGTGTGGATTGGTATATACGTGTGGATTGGTATATATGTGTGGATTGGTGTATACGTGTGGATTGGTGTATACGTGTGGATTGGTGTATACGTGTGGATTGGTATATACGTGTGGATTGGTATGTGTGTGGATTGGTAGGTGTGTGGATTGGTAGGTGTGTGGATTGGTAAGTGTGTGAGAGTGATGGGTGTTATGCTGTACCATTTCAAATGTCTTTTTCATGATCTAATTATGCTCTAAAAGTACATCGTAACTCCCATCACTCTATACTGTTCCATACAGTGGCAGAGCTGGGAGGCAGAGGCCTTGCACCCCCACCGCAGGACTCCTGAAAGGTAAGTGAACTTCAAAGAGGGAGAGGGTAAATAGTTAGGAGGGGGTAGTTGCGGCGGGCTTAAGGGGCTCTGCGTTAATGCGGCCATAGAGGACCAGTCAGTCCAGTCCTGACTGGGCTTATTTTAAGGTGGGGGCCTGGAGCTGCAGCTCCATCAGCCCCTAAGTCAATCCTTCCCTGCCACAGGTGCAGTCGCAGTTGCTGCTTGTTCCGGCAACAAGGTAAGTAGGGTGAGGGGGGGGGGTGCAGTGAGAAGAGGCAGAGGGGGGTTAGATAGTGAGAAAGGGGGAGAGGGGATAGATAGAGGCGGTACATATTGAGAAGTGGGGAAGGGGGTTACATAGTGAAAAGGGGGAACATAGTGAGAAGGGGCAGATAAGATGAAGAGAGGAGGTAGTGTGAATGCGTATGAGAATGAATGAATAAATGTGTGGATGAATTGTGTGAATGCGTATGGCAATTAATGAATTCATGTGAGGATGAATTGTGTGAATGATTTGTGAGACTGCATTAATGAATGTGTTAATGATTTGTGTGAATGATTAAATGCAAAGATGGTACATGAAGGGTGGGCTTTAACAATAAATAAATAAATAAATAAATAAATAAATAAATAAATATGGGCTGCTCAGGCTTAAATGCCCGGGCCTGGTAATAGGCCATAAGTTTTGGTTTTATTGTTACAAAGGTAATGAACCTATATCTTAGAAGAGCGAGCAAGAAGCATTCAGTATATTGATACTGTGCCCATGAAGTCCCAATTTTCATGCACTGCCCCACTTGTGGGGATCATTTGCTGGTTGGGCAGATCATCTGATCTTCCCTGACCAGCCCAGGTAGCTGTAAAATCAGTAGAAGTGTATATCAGCAATGGCTTACTTACATGACTTTTACTGATGCTTTCTATCTATGTCTATATCTACTCAAATCATCATTACGTTTCACAAGTTAGCTTATGTCTTACAAACAGAACTTGTGCACTGAGGAGCCTTGTAGGCTGTTAGGATTGGGGCCTATGGCACTGTCCAAACAACAGCCACATTCTCCATCCTCTAGTGACATACCCCGATTTGTGACATATTTATTTCCTTTTATTTTACAACCTGCCCCCCCAGTTATGCACATCTCCCTCCAGTTATGCACATCTGCCCCCGGATTTGCCACTCTGCTCCCAGATATGCCTTATACCCCCTATATGTCACTCTGCCCCATCCCAACTTACCAGTACATCCCCACGCTTGTCCCCCATGCTTCAGACCCCCTGGTGTCTAGTGGGGGCAGCTGATGAACGTCTACGTGATGCGCATAGACAACCTCCGCTTCTGCCCGGCACTTCCACTGGGGCTTCTATGACTCAGCACCGGAAGGTCATGTGACGCCCGCGCTCCGTCGTAGAAGCCCCAGCAGAAGTTCCGGGTAGCAGCGGAGGTTGTCTGCGCACATCGCACAGGTGTTCACCGGCTGTCAGACAGGAGGATCCAGGTCTCCTGCAGTGCTGCGGGGGATCTGGATCTTAGTCTTATAGTCAGACCTCTATTTGAGGTCTGATTATAAAACGAGGTTGAATACAAGATGAGGGGTTATTCATCTTATATTCGAGCAAATACGGTATTAAGTGAAAATAAAGCCTTTTCTTTTCTTCTACTGGCATGACTGATCCAAAATCTGAAGTCGGTACCGGATTATAAATGAGAAATTACAGATATAATAGATATGCATACAGTCAACAATATAATTAAGTGAATAACTGACATTAAAAAGTGACCTAAAATGTAATTGATTCTAAAGCAAGCCTATAATTTTGTTAGCAGCATATTTCAAATCCAGTACTTATTGAAAGAAAGGCTGGATGTGTATCATGACCCGTAAATTGTTTAAAAATAACATGTTAAAATGTTTTCACATTAAACTATGTTCATTAAATCAAGTTATATCTGTCAAGCAAAACTTTGCAGGACTGGAAAAATACCATCATAAATCATTGAACGTGACAACGGTATGAAATTACATAAGTACAATACAAGAAGCATTAGTCATGTTGTCAAATGCATAGTTTAAGGTTCTTCAGACTTCATTTCTGTGACCTACTGCTTCTGGCAACATGACAGTATTTATATGGAACATTCAGGTCTAGGAAAAGTGTAACAGCTAACAACTTACCTGCGGCTGCTACAGCCGTAGCCGCCTCCTGCAGACGCTGCCGGACGGGATCCTTGCGCATGCGCACGCCACTCCTAAGATAGCCGTCCATTTACTCCTGTGGCAGTAGACTTTTTTTCTCTCTCATTCTTCCTCCAGTCCTTTGATCTCACTGATGGACTAGAGACACGCAGCGCATGGTGCCATGCCAGAGTATTCAGAAGTATGAAAACCTTCCCTGATCTCAAGTATTGTCATTGCCAAGTGATTTGTTTACATCAACAACTATTGTATCAACAATGGCTCCCTTGCATAATTTTTTATTGATGTTAACATCTTTTCAAATTACGATTATGTTTTGCAAAGAAATATGTAAATCAATCTTCCCAACTTAGCTTGTCAGCTTCTGTTACTGTAAATATTATACAGGTGAGTTTGAGCATTCTTTCTAAAACTAGGGAATTTGTTGGCCTCATATAAATGAAACAAACTTGTGCACCATGAAGCCTTTGATTTGGGGACTCTATTACTGCAGGGGCTTTTAACACATCTGGGCCGCATGAATCTTGATTTTTTTTTTTTTACTTTACTGAAAAGGGTGTGTGACAAACCCTATAGCATGAGGGCCATACATGTCACTTTTAGGGGTCCTAAACACAGTCCTCTAGGGCAATCAGAGTCAGGAACAGCAGCTTTGAACAAAACAGCGCTTTATTTTAACCACTTAAACCCCAAAAACCAAATCATAAAAAGAAAACCTAGCTCCCAATTGGAGCCCTCTCTAACTGAACTATGCTGGTCCGGACTGACCAGCCTAATTACCCACTAACTCAACCTCCCAGCCAGACCCAGCTACGCCAGGCTCTGGAAAACCTCCCCCAGACAGCACACAAAATGTCCAGGCAGGTATTGCCTCACTTGGCTCAGGGATGGTCTTCTTGTTCAGGGCCTCTCCTTGCCCTGGGAGCACAGGGAACTTCCTCTTCCCCCAACAGTCTCTCTGACTATCAGACTCCAGGGATTTTTAATGTCCAGCACCTGTGCCTGACGCCGGCCCCATAGGAATCCCGGCCCGGATCCTGCAGACTTCTTGCCTCCTGGAAAACCCGGCATGGAATTTCCACAAAATGGGGAAATGGAGCATTGGCCCACCCTGCTCTCCAATTGCTCCACCCAAGGGACCCATATTTACGATCTGGATAGCACCTGTACCCAAATGCCACACTAAGCATCTCCCTGGGGTGGTAGATAAATGGAACTGCCTACCATCAGATGCGGTACAGGCTAATTCAGTGAGGGAATCTAAATATCTATAGGATAGAGATAAAGCTATCCTGAATCTAAGAGAAGACCAAAGTCTCATTAAGGTCTGCATTTTTACAGCAGGAAAAATGAGCAGACTAGAGAAGCCAAATGGTTCTTAACTCTCTGATTCTTCTATATGTATACAAAATAGGGGAGCGCACAACATAAAAGGTATACACATTCAGAATCTTGCATTGCTCCTCGAATAATAATAATCAATAAGCATACAAAGAGAATAACATTCAAGGTATAACTATTGGCGATTCCATTACACTATATGGCCATATATTGCTAAGCTCAGTGGGACTGCTTTGCATTTTAACCCAGAGGAGGCTTTAAATTGCCGGATTCCCTTTAGAGTTAAAAAGCAAAGCATTCTCTCTGATTCAGCTCTTTGGTAAGCAATACAGTCATATGAGAGGATTTGCCAAACTTCGGGTACTTTGACGTAGTGGCAGTCCAAGAAATATTTGGCCCTATAGTGACAGAATCCTTTATATTTATGCCATAGAAAGGTGTTTTTTGAATTGTATTTGCTGGTTTTTATGATTCTTCTATGTTTCTAGGAATCTTGTGTTCTAAATGTGGGTATTCTAATCTTACAGCGCACGAGAACCATAAACATGCTTACTCATATCCAGCATGTTTTGCCATGTGGGTTCTAAAATAGTGCATATTTTTCTAGAAGTATATAATTACTAGTGAATTCTAGAATATCGTTTATTATCATATGTACAGAAATAATTCTGTTAAAATTCATATTCAGATGTATAATAACTAATAAAACACATAAGTATGTTTTTATTCTGTTTCTTTGGCATTAAAATGCGCACCAAAAATGATCAGGTATTTAACGTCTGGCCTACCCTCCCCATGTTCATCCAATGGCAGCACGCTGTAGCCATCCCATACACATAATATCATATTCACCTTGCACAAATTCCGCCCTGTGAGAATCTGTCCATAACCTTTTGAAGTATTAAACACAGAGAAATCACACTTTTATCTAGACTCGTGCATTCGTATTCAGGCATGAAAACGAACACGAAGACACACAACACAAAGAATCTTCGCGTTCGTCTTCGTGAATCTACTAATCTCCCTGGTCCCTTCCCCATCTAGCCTACCTTATTTACACAGCATTACAGGTGTTAACGGGAGCCGAAATCCGTAGGTTCGCACGAGGAGTTAAAGGTCTGTGTGAGCGACTATTGGTTGCCGGCAGGGGCCTCCTCTGGCATCAACCACTCAACTACCTATTGGTTGCTCGTATGGACCTTTAACTCCTGGAGCAAGGAGACCAATGGTCTCCCCAGGCCAAGTTCCGCCATCAGGAGTTAAAGGTCTGTACAAGCAACTCTATTGGTCGCTCGTACGGACCTTTAACTCCTGGAGCAGGGAGACCATTCCCAGGCCGAGTTTCGGCACCAGGATTTTAAAAGTCTGTATGAGCGACTCTATTGGTCACCTGCAGGGGCCTCCTCTGACCAAAAATATGAACGTGAAGAATGTACACTAATATTTTCCCGAACCGAACACAGGTACAGGTGAATATTCGTGGAATATGAAGATTTTTCCCCCCACAAAGGCGAAAACGAAGACAAACACGAAGAGTTGGCCGGCGCCCAAGTCTACTTTTATCTGTACTTACCATGTTGCTTTGATGTCCCTCAAATACATTAACATTGCTCTTGTATGGTTATTATTATTACATTTTTTTTTTTAATTAAAATTGAGGTAGCCATCGTGTATAATAGAGAACTTACAGGAAAGAAGTATATGTTATTTGGATACAAAATATTTAGCTTTTAGAATACAGGATCAGGAAAGTGATAAAAGAATTTGATAAGAGTAGGTGATGGGGATATATGTCATGGCAATATATTTGCGTATTTCAGTGCCAAATGAAAGTCAAAATATTTTATGTGAGACATTATCTGTGTGTCTGCCAATCTGTCTTGACAACACAAAACTTCTACCCGATGAACATCTCTGTAGCCTAGATGGCCAGAGGATACATAGTTCACAGTGCTAAGAAAATAATGACAGAAATACAGATAGATGGTATGGATGTATATTTGTGGATTCACTTTGTTTTAACTTGAAATGAATCATTACTAAATAAAAAATGTGTTAATGTGCTAACTTAAAGAGAAAAAATACCAATAAATGTTGATACCTCTTAAATGGAAACACAGGGATGTATCTGTGGGCAGATTTTGGCCCACATGACTAATTTCTATGTTGCAGGGTTCCTGTTGAATTGACGTAACTGAGGTGGCTTCAATTTTTATATCAGGTGCAAAAGGTGTTGCAATACAGGATTGTCAGCAGGGAATGGAATTTCGTGGAAAGAATTGTGAACCTGGTGATTTTATGTTAATGACCACATTAAAGTTGTATAATGGGCACTGATACATGTTTGTCTACAACTGGACCTGCTCCTCCAGCAGCTGGCTGCAGTAAAGTCCATCTCTGTTGGGGAGCACACCCGGGGCTTGGCCCTGGTGGCAGGGTTGGACTCACCCATCGGGCACCCCAGCACGGGCTGATGGTAAGCAAGGGTCAGGGGCCTGTCCTCCAGTGGCAAACCTTAACCACTTAACAGGGGGTACCACTAGAGCTAGCTCCGGGTGTGCACCCTTCCACAGATGGTCTATACTGCCTGCCACAATAAGCAATCAAACGTCACTTTTCTTCAAGGTAATTACTTTACCCATCACACCCCTGAGCTGCCATCACCCCTTTGGGTACACATCCCTTCACCCTAGACTGTCTGGAGTGAAGATGTGAGTATACAGAGAGTGATGGCAGAAATGGGCCCTCAAATGGATTTAATTCTAGACACCCACCCGAAGGCCCGCTACTCCCTTAACTTTATCCCAGACACCTCTTTGAAGGCTCATCACTACCCTGAGCTACCATCACACCCCTGGGGACTCATTCCTTCATCCTGGACTGCCTGTAGTTACATAGCGATCTGGAGACCTCATTGACACATTGCAGAGCATTTAGAGGAGAACTACAAAATGGTAAGTGGTAAAGATTAAAGGATCTTAATATGTAAAGCCTGAAGTGGCAGAGGCTAATACAGTGGGGGAATTTAAACAGTCATGGGGATAGACATCAAGCTTTCCTCACTATAGGACCTGACCACAGACTGATAGGGGTTTAAACATCAGGAAAAATGGACAGACTAGATGAGCTGAATGGTTCTTATCTGCCTTCAAATTCTATGTTTCTGGATCTGGATCTCACATGAAAATACAAGAAAAAAAAACAGAAAATAGTGTAATACGTAATACCAAAAAATATGTTAAATAAGAAAAAGATAGACTCTTACATTCGGTGGGGCTTCCCCAAGCCCATATGTATGCACATATGTCGGAACCAGGACACTTTATCCTTTCAAAATTAACCCTGCGGGGTCAGCGGATTATAAAGAAGGTTGGAGGTTGTAGAAAATATGTTTAATAGGACTTATTCCAACCTACGCAAATAAAATGCAGTAGCTAAAAGTGAAGATAAGAATCCTTTATCTCCGCAGTCTTTCAAATTTGTGGCGTCCCGCCGCGGTCGGGTTTGCGGCTGTGTGTTCAGGGTAATAGGAAACCCCTCCTTCCTTCCGTAGATGTCAGCACGTATGACGCGTTTCTCTCGAGTTCCTTATAAAGGGGTCTGGGTGACGGAGTTCATTATACATTGTCCAATAATGAGATATTTGAATGTCTTTCAATTTATATCGTTATTATTAAGTACATTTCCGACTTCATTAATAGAGAAATAATTAAATATATAAATTCTTTACTACAAAATCACGATCATATTTAAAACCTAAGTGGAATAAATATACGGTACATAAGAAATTTTCTGAATAGTTAATCTTCAGGTAAGTATACAGTTATAATTAAATATCTGTACATATGATTATAAATATAAAATTCATCTATAAAATCATGATTAAATATATAAATATATAAGAAATATTCAATAAATATATCCAAAAAGTTCTGGATAGTTAATCTTAAGGTAAGTATATGATTATTATTTATTTCCCATTAGTGAATAAATATCTATATATAAAAACATAACATTGTTCAGAATCAGAAACCTAAAATGAAATATAAAAAGATCCTTTCTTATTATTATTTAATTTAATAAGAAAATATTATACCTATAAGGTGATGACACACTGTGGTTCTGGACACGATTTCTTGTGTTCTCCTATGTTCTTGTGTACAGTGCTCTTGTCGTGCGCCCCCACAGGGGCAGTTTAAAATGTATACGACATTTTTTGTATGACAAGTTAATGGTTGCTTAATGTCATATTGTTGTTTAGTGGTGAATGAGGAAAAAATTCTTAAAGTTGTTTGTTGTCCTACAGGCCAGGCAGGAGCTGCATCTTTGAAACCTATTGAAGTAGGTTTTTGTTTCTCTTCATTTGTTAGATAACTTTTAACCAGACTCATTTTTAATCTTGGTGCTCCCCTAAAAACAATTTGGGGTCGTTGTCCTAGAACTTCTTCTAGATATGGGTCTGTTCTAAGTGCCAATGTTTCTTTATTACTTTTTTTATAAAAATGTGCACCGCTATAGTCTAAAACCAATGGAATATCTGTTGATGTAGATTTTCTGTATTCGCTCTTCTTATTATCATTATTATGGAGTATGTCACATTGTTCTTTCTGAGCTACTTCTTGTATAATATTTTCTAAGGTTTTAAGGATCATGCTTTTTTCCCCAGAAAGGAATTTTTCAGACGTTTTTCTTGGAGCTCATATTGACCCTTATCTGTGCAGTTTTTCCTCATTCTTAATAATCGGCCCTTAGGGACGTTTAAAAGCCAATGAAGATAATGGCAACTATCTAAAAGAATAAAACCATTCACATCTACTGGTTTGAAATGGGGTTTTGTTTTGATGATAGAACCTTATATATATATATATATATATATATATATATATTTCAAATCAAGGAAAATCCTCCTTGACTTGGCTGTATTATGTGGTGAGCTTAATTCCCCATTGTTTAATGAGTTAATGAAAAACTCTCAGGGGAGCCATTCTAAATAAAGAAAAGATTGTCTACAGTGGGGCAAAAAAGTATTTAGTCAGCCACCAATTGTGCAAGTTCTCCCACTTACAAAGATGAGAGAGGCCTGTAATTTTCACTAGAGCTGAAACAACGAATCGATAAAATCGATAATAATCGATAACGGAAATCATCGATAACGATTTCCGTTATCGATTAATCGAGTGATCAATTCGTTGTTGGAGCACTCGGCTCCTTTTACTTACCTCCGCGAGCGTTCCCCGCTTCTGCTACACGCTCTGCAGTCTCCGCCTTCTTTTAGCTACGTGACGGATGTGACGCGTTCCGGAGGTAAGTATTCTTCATGTCTATGTGCACGGATCGCACAGAGCCACTCGCACAGAGCGAATCGCTCTGTGCGAATGGAGCCACTCGCACAGAGCGGTTCGCTCTGTGCGAGTGGCTCCACTCGCACAGAGCGGTTCGCTCTGTGCGAGTGGCTCCATTCGCACAGAGCGGTTCGCTCTGTGCGAGTGGCTCCATTCGCACAGAGCGGTTCGCTCTGTGCGAGTGGCTCCATTCGCACAGAGCGGTTCGCTCTGTGCGAGTTCGCTCTGTGCGGTTCGCTCTGTGCGAGTGGCTCCATTCGCACAGAGTGGGTGCAGGGCAGAGTGTGAGTGTGGGGGCAGGGCAGAATGTGGGGGCAGGGCTGGGTGCAGGGCAGAGTTAGAGACTGGGTGCAGGGGCACAGTGCAAAGTGCTGGGTGCAAAGTGCCAGTGCTGGGTGCAAAGTGCCAGGGCTGGGTGCAAAGTGCTGGGTGCAAAGTGCCAGGGCTGGGTGCAAAGTGCAAAGTGCTGGTGCAAAGTGCTGAATGCTGGGTGCAAAGTGCTGGATGCAAAGTGCCAGGGCTGGGGCAAAGTGCTGGGTGCAAAGTGCTGGGTGCAAAGTGCCAGGGCTGGGTGCAAAGTGCTGGGTGCAAAGTGCTGGGTGCAAAGTGCAAAGTGCTGGGGCAAAGTTTCTTGAACAGTAATAGTCCACCTCTTTTCAGAATGTTTGGGGTTATTTTGTTTCATAAATATTGTGTTTGGGTTCTTGTACTTTGAAAATATTGTTTTTTATTACATCATAACAAAATAAGAATGTTAATGTAAATTTTAAGTTGTTTTTTAACATCCAGTTCATTAAATTCTTTTAAATAAACGAAAAATTTGCATATTGTTTTTTTTATCCGATTAATCGAAAAAATAATCGGCCGATTAATCGATTATTAAAATAATCGTTAGTTGCAGCCCTAATTTTCACCATAGGTACACTTCAACTATGGGAGACAGAATGAGACAACAAAGTACATAAATCACATTGTCTGATTTTTAAAGAATGTATTTGGAAAATTATGGTGGAAAATAAGTATTTGGTCAATAACAAAAGTTCATATCAATACTTTGTTATATACCCTTTGTTGGCAATGACAGAGGTCAAACGTTTTCTGTAAGTCTTCACAAGGTTTTCACACACTGTTGCTGGTATTTTGGACCATTCCTCCATGCAGATCTCCTCTAGAGTAGTGATGTTTTGGGGCTGTCGCTGGGCAACACGGACTTTCAACTCCCTCCAAAGGTTTTCTATGGGGTTGAGATCTGGAGACTGGCTAGGCCACTCCAGGACCTTGAAATGCTTCTTACGAAGCCACTCCTTCGTTGCCCGGGCGGTGTGTTTGGGATCATTGTCATGCTGAAAGACCCAGCCATGTTTCATCTTCAATGCCCTTGCTGATGGAAGGAGGTTTTCACTCAAAATCTCACGATACATGGCCCCATTCATTCTTTCCTTTACACGGATCAGTCGCCCTGGTCCCTTTGCAGAAAAACAGCCCCAAAGCATGATGTTTCCACCCGCATGCTGCACCGTAGGTATGGTGTTCTTTGTATGAGTTTCTACCAAAAAGTTCTACCACAGGGTGAGATCTTGCATGGAGCCCCAGATCGAGGGAGATTATCAGTGGTCCTGTATGTCTTCCATTTTCGAATAATTGCTCCCACAGTTGATTTCTTCACACCAAGCTGCTTGCCTATTGCAGATTCAGTCTTCCCAGCCTGGTGCAGGTCTACAATTTTGTTTCTGGTGTCCTTCGACAGCTCTTTGGTCTTAGCCATAGTGGGGTTTGGAGTGTGACTGTTTGAAGTTGTGCCATTAATACAGGTTTGAGGTGCCATTAATACAGGTAATGAGTGGAGGACAGAGGAGACTCTTAAAGAAGATGTTACAGGTCTGTGAGAGCCAGATATCTTGCTTGTTTGTAGGTGACCAAATACTTATTTTACCGAGGAATTTACCAATTAATTCATTAGAAACCTGGTCAGGTTCTATGTGGGCAGTGTGAATGCCAGGGCTGGCTTTGGGTTGTGCAACCTATCATCTATGCCTGTAGTTTTATCTCTTGCTATGTTTCCATACATTATTATTGTATACCTGAAATACGGGATTTGTATGTCTGATTCTATGCCTCCAGTGCCGAGTTCACATGTGAACAATAATAACAATATATATAATTGGTAACAGCAATCCCACTCCTATCATGCCAAGTCAGCTAGTACATGCTGGAATCTGGGTATGCCTGGGCATGATAGGAGTGTGATTGCTGTTAATTATATATATATATATATATATATATATATATATATACACACACACACACACACACACACACACACTGCTCAAAATAATAAAGGGAACACTTAAACAACACAATGTAACTCGAAGTCAATCACACTTCTGTGAAATCACACTGTCCACTCAAGAAGCAACACTGATGGACAATCAATTTCACATGCTGTTGTGCAAATGGAACAGACAACAGGTGGAAATTATAGGCAATTAGCAAGACACCCCCAATAAAGGAGTGGTTCTGCAGGTGGTGACCACAGACCACTTCTCAGTTCCTATGCTTCCTGGCTGATGTTTTGGTCACTTTTGAATGCTGGCGGTGCTTTCACTCTAGTCTACAACCCACACAAGTGGCTCAGGTAGTGCAGCTCATCCAGGATGGCACATCAATGCGAGGTGTGGCAAGAAGGTTACAGCCCAACACGGTGCAGGACGTTTGGCATTTGTCAGAAAACACCAGGATTGGCCTATTCGCCACTGGAGGAAGGCATTGATGCTATGGACTGGCCCGCCCGTTCCCCAGACCTGAATCGGATTGAGCACATCTGGGACATCATGTCTCGCTCCATCCACCAACGCCACATTGCAACACAAACTGTCCAGGAGTTGGCGGAAGCTTTAGTTCAGGTCTGGGAGGACATCCCTCAGGAGCTGTTCAAAACCTCATCAGATGTTCAAACAGGCGTTGTAGGGAGGTCATACGGGCACCTGGAGGCCACACACACTACTGAGCCTCATTGTGACTTGTTTTAAGGACATTACATCAAACTTGGATCAGCCTGTAGTGTGGTTTTCCATTTTGATTTTGAGTGACTCCATATCCAGACCTCCATGGGTTAATACATTTGATTTCCATTGAGAATTTTTGTGTGATTTTGTTGTCAGCAACATTGGATCTGAATTTAATTTCTGATATATATATATATATATATATATATATATATATATATATATATATATATATATATATATATATATATATATATATATATATATATATATATATATATATATATATATATATATATATATATCAGGAGCTATGGAAACTTGTTCTCTGGAGTGACAAATCACTCTTTAAAATTGGAAACAATGATGGACAAATCTGTCTGTGGAAAGCCTTCCCAGAAGAGTGGAGGCACTTTCATATCACTGCCCATGCTTTTGAAGTGGGATGTCCAACAAGGTCTTATAGGCGTGACAGGCAGTGTCTACATACTTTTGGTCGTAGTGTAAATGTAAAATATATCTATGTATATTTTTTTCCACACACACACACACATTATTGCCCTTCCCAATACTTTGGTAAGAAGGCATATGGAATAACTGACAAACTGCAGAATTTAAAGATTCTATTTAGTATTTTATCCGTTTAAACATTTCCCTAAGAATACATTATGAAAGACCAGCACTAACTAGTGTCTACTGCAAGCAGAGTTCACTTTTCCATAATGCAGTTAAACAGAGAAAAAAAAAAAAATAAAAGTCTAATATGCATGATGGAAATTCAATTTAGTACCTCTTGCAAGATTAACTAGTGACATTCCTTTACAATAAGTGCTTAGGCTGAGGGAATCACCTTTTCCTTCACGGTTTTGTGAGCAAAAGGAGTTAAAATCATTGTCAGGGCCACATCAGTAAGTACTTTCTATTATACATTGACCTGAAGGACACCTTTTGTCAGCAAACAGGAACATGCATCTCTGTGTAGAATAAATGTGGTACACAATGTGTATAAAATAAAAAAGCAGTCAACTTAATTATCATGCTTTTAATACAAACTTAAAAAACTTTGGAACAATATAAACTGTACATCTGAAACTGAACACTCTATTAGGCCATCGAATATTGCACAATGTTCCAAAAAATACACAAAGAAAACAAAATCAAGTAATTTATAATTTTTCAGTGACTAAAAAAAAAATTCTCCCCTATCCTTCGACCTGCGTTAAACGAAAAGGAAGGTAAAACAATTGTTATAATGTAACATTTACAATATTTTAATCAATATAAAGTTTATATCTTTAATTCTCAGTTCTGTACAAGATTAGACACTGTTTCCGCTTAAAGAGAGGCAGTTTTCCGGAGTCCCCCCACCCCATTTTATTTCTTGAAAAAATATTTTGTTTAATTTTTTTCTTTTTTTCTATATAGTATTTTTCCTGTATTCATTAAGAAAGAAAATACCTTAACAGAAGAACTTTATCTTAAATGTACTTTAGAAATATATATATATATATAGATTATACTCCTCACATTTTACAAATGTAGCAAAAAAAATTTTTTTTTTTTTTTTTTTTTTTTTTACAAAACGCAAATGACAAAGGGAGTAGTGTTTTGTTTTTAGCTTTTCCAAAAAGTTGCTAAGTGAACAAAAAAAAATGTGTAGCAACCTAACCTCGTAGTAGTTTCACACTTGTGAAGTATACACCTCAAAAAACAAAAAAGGTACAAGTGGTACTGACCCACTGACATTGCAAAAGGCAATGTTAGTCTCTATTTATGAAGTGTTTGTAGCAGTGAATACGATTTTATATTATTTATTGTGTGTACACAACATAGGTAAACCTTTCATGAAAGGGATGTACATTAACACAGCCAAGTTATTTAAAAAAAAATTAGTAATTAATAAAATTATGGAGTAGGAACAATCTGAATAAAGTCATATTGTTCCAGAGATGAGTTAGCCATCAGTTTCCTTAAGTGTATCATTTTACTATCATTAAAAGGAAAAGTAGTAGAAAAAAAAAATCTATATAGCAATTTCATCAATTATAGCATGTACCAAAAATATGTCCTGAATTAAAATGTCAAGGGACATATACAACTACATTCCGTTGTGCTATATATTGTGTAGCAAGATCTATTAATTCCTTTTCATTAAAGATATGCGAACACCTGTCAAATCTGACTATTGGAGCATGATGCCATATTTCAGAGGAGGACAAAGGAAAATTCCTGTAGCAGATCACAATCTACTTATTAAGTCTGAATTTTTAAAACAGGACAAATACTGTTAGAAACACATTTAATCCCCCTCCTCCATTCAAACTGTATGGGCACTGTTTAAATAAATAACAAAAAAAAGTATTCTTTCAGAGTATTATGTATTCAGACTGCTTAACACTAAATTATTAGCGACAGTCAGAATTTGTCCTGAGAATTAACCTGCATATTATTATTTTCTGGCAGTTATACATGGTTACTTGCTACAAAGCAAACCCAATGCAAAGTTATCACACCTAATAACATAAATGTATAGTATATATGTGCACACACACGCACACATATATATATACACACACACACACAGAGAGACACAAACTGGGCATTTATAAAAGGCAAACATGGTGCAGACAGCTAATGGGGGGGGAATCAGCAGGAGCATTAAACTGGTTTCTATGCTACACATTTAGGATTTTGAGCTATTTTTATAAAGACCAACTGTTGAGCATGTATGGTTTTCAAGATTGATAGGTTTTTAACAAGGTATAAATTTCCCATTATTGGCATATTTTCATTTTTCTTAAGGATTTTCATTCTACAGACAGCCAGTGGGCCATAATACTGCATTTGCTAAAACAGTTGGGCAAATGTATGGAGTTAAAATGGAATAAACACGCAGCTGAGAAAGAAAAACATAGTGAGAAGGCTTCCAAGCAATCAATAGAAATGAACGGGTCTACTGTAGACCAAAAATCAAATAAGCAACAATAAAAATGGTTTCTAAACACGACCCTGAAAATCATAGTTGCCTAAGGGTATACGTAAACAAGAACTATCTTTGCAGATACCTCAGATTATCATCTTTGTAAATATATGTGTAGCTTGTGATCCATACTATACACGCCATTAAAAGGACATACTTTTGCTGGCATTACTAGTTTTATGTTCAGTTAGCCTGTCTTTGACTAAGACTAAGGAGCGTGATACTAAAAATTAAATGGGGGGGTGAAAAATCTCAAAAAAACATTTTTTCCTTGGGTGAGATATGCCATGTATAGGATAAGGATTAATTATTGAAAGCACGTCCGGTGCAATGGAACAATCCGATAGCTAAGCATCTTCCACTTGTTGGTATGATTATAAGACTACATTTCAAACTGCACCAGAACCATCTTTTATACATAACCCTCACCGAGTTAACCAGTTTTCAAGGGATTAAAGTTTCAATAATGTCAGTATGCCATCACAGAGTGCTGCATGTCGCTCTGCTCAATGCTCATTTGATTCTCTGTCAAGAAAAGTGTAGATTCACTTGCAGGCCAATCATCATACCTGCAAGAAAATGAAGCACCCGTTTAATCTACACATACAAGCAAAACACTTTTGGTAGGAAATGTATAGATTAAAGTTTACTTGTAGCAGACTTCGTCATTTATACAATTGTGGACGACAGATCTATTTCAGTATTGACATTCATCACTGCTGCATAGCACCACGTCAAGCATGCCATCTTTCCGAAATAAACGAGCCTTTATACTTTTAGCGGATGAGGATTGAACATTAAGCACTTTGTTTAGAAAAAGAACTTTAAACTCCCAGAATGCCAAGTATGAGCTCTCTGCAGAAAAATCTGTAAAATCCAACATGGATATCAGCTTTCAAATGCAGTTATTTTCCTCCTCAATAATAAGCTTCAACTTCGACCGTTAGAAAAAAAGCTTTTGATTTTAAAAAGAGGCTGGCTTGTGATTTTTTTTTTTTGGCTTTTTACTTTGTTATTTTTTTCAAATATATGTTTGCTTACGGATCATTGTGATGCTTATTCCAAAATCTTAGAAAATAAAATAAATAAAAATTGATTTACAAACAGCTTTAAAAAATATAGATATTATATAAAACATTTGCTAATATATTATCTTTTTCCATTAACTTGGCCCTTTCGGCCTTTCTTGGACATGTAATTGATGACATACATTTCACATACTTAAATATGCCTTCGCTGTGAAGGGGTTAAGAGTAAAAAAAAAAAAAAAAAAAAAAAAAGAAGAAAGTTGTCATACAAACAGGTGAAAGTATTCTATGGTTAGGCCACTAGTCTAAAGCAAAACGCAGAGTATTAATACTGGTAAACAGAGCAATGTTAATGTTTGCATTTGAAACCACTTTAAAAAGTGCACACAAGGGTCCTTAATTGTTCAACTGTGTAAAGGGCTTCATAATACCGAGGGGGGCATCTAAAGGCTTTAGGGGATTTTTTTTGCCACGCGCTAAATGGTTAACACCTTCATGGACTAGTAATAACGCAAATCAAATATTAATTCATGAATTTGTTTAAATTGTTAGATGTGTTTTAACCGCTAGTTAGGTTCTGAAATAGATCAAGTGTTTTAGTTGTGAAGAATGATTATTCGCCAAGGGTCGTTTCCTTGAGCGCCTTAAGTTTTAGTGTTATTTGAATTGCATTATGCGTGTACACTTTTTGTCAACATTGCATGGTCCACTCAGAACAAAATCCCAGTCTCCCCTTTTTTTAGGTTTCTTTGCAGGGCCTTAATGCGGTTTAATTATTTAAAAATATGGACTGAAGTGGTGATATAGAAACAACCTAAGCAAACAAAGAGGGCAGAGTGCCACATCAATATAACAGTTGGGGTTGATTCTCTTCAAAGCTGGCAAGAAATAATCCCACAAGAGCATAGATTGTTCAAAGCAGCACAGTATTGAAGCCAGTCACTATTCTTCTCTGTTGATGGGGAACTGCTGCTGACACGACTGTTCAATGCATCCATTGCAGGTCCTGAAAACAGCAAGTTTAGTGCTTGTCTCAGGAGGAAGGGTATTAATGAAAAAGAAAAAATACTTTGATACATCCAAGAAAGAAATCTGACGTACTAATCATAGAACCTGTATGTATGTATCTCTTCTGGTAAAAAAGGTGAACTTCACAAGTGTCCAGTAGCAACACATTCCAATTATGTTTTCTCCCAGTAGATAAAAAATATGTTTGTTTTTTTTAATACGATTAATGTAAATTATACCTTGCTTCTTTATCTTATAAAAAAAAAATATTCAAAATAACCTTAATTTGCCAGGACTACAGGCTGGAAGGGCTGGCTTGGGTAAGGAAGGTTGAAGTTCAAACCTTCCACAAAAGGGGATTTATCAGAAAAGAGATTGCTCCCAGCATTGAAGGGAGTAGCAAACTGGCCAGGGCTTGCAAGGTTCTGGCTGTCACCATCATAAAAAAGCCCTGGGGCTCCATTGAAGACAAACTCCTTGGCATTGGGGGAGAGCTGAGATGGGGGACCCTGTGCTGGACTGAAATTTAATGAATGCATTGACAAGGAGAGGCCCTTATGCTTCGCAAGGTTATTGGTGGGTGACCTTGCTATGCGCTGACCTCCCTTTTTCATCTTGGTAGACCCAAATTTTGTGGCTGCAAAGGTTGCAGTAGTAAAAGTAATAGGCTGGGTGGCACGAGGGATGAAAGTGGGGCTTGGAGACTGGCCAAAAGATGGTGATGGCGAGTTGGACAGAGAAGCCTCCTGGTTTGTTATTGGGATGAAAGCCTGAGCCTCAGGATTGAAGCTGCTCTTTATTTCTTTGTCCAACTCATTGCTACTCTCGACATCTTCCAGATACAACACTTTTACAGATCCTTTCTCGCCAATCTGATACGACACTTCAAATGGATCAATCCAAACACTTAGTTCTTCTGGGACATTTGCTCGAACATCTTCTATGTCCAGCCCACTCCGACGTGCTGCCTGCTCTACCACTGGATCTACAGTTTCGCCAATGTGAACACAACGATAGCCAGATCCTTTAAGGGGCTTCTCAGGGTACCAGTGACCTTCGTATTTGCCTTTTAAAAGCCGTTCAAGCTCCTCCCCAAACAGGTCTGCTCTTCTTCTCGGAAGCTTATTGTAGAGATATGAAATTATGAAATTGAGGGCGACTTTAATTTCTAGATGCATATTCTCTGGAACAAAAAAAAAAAAATACACATATATAAAGATTACTTAAATTCTCCACATACTCAAAGTGAAGTGCCAAAGACTGCTGATGCGGGCACATTTATAGTTATTTTTATTATATTTTTCTGATGACATGTAGTGCATTGCATAATAAAAAGATCCTGCTCATAAATTTCCTTTGACTTTCATGGTGCAGCTTTGGAATTTCTACTATGTTAGACTACAGTAAAACATTGCATTATACCCTACAACCATGTGCACTGAAGCTAGGTTTACAAGAAGGGAATATTGCTTATGTCAATAGAATGCATAGAAACACAACACGTGAATACTTGTCGAATTGCTTTTCTAAAAAAAAAAAAAAAAAAAAAAAAAAAGCCATGAAGAAGAATCACATCACATCACTTAATAATCATACACCAGCACTTCTCAGGGTTGGCTACCCAGAGCTCTACCCATATTGGGGGTTCGACTTCATGACAGGTTGGGTTAGCCATAGTCATGTGTGCCGTGCTAGGCCCAAACACCCTTTAGTGGATGAGAACCGGGGCTTCAACTAGAGACTTCAGGTATGTTAATAAAAATACAGAATTTGGCCCATCTTCCCTGACGTAAGACTCAGGTCTTAATCAGTCCTTGATGTGGTCTTAGATTCAGGATAGCTTTATGCCTATCCCGTGCCTATTTAAATTCCCTAACTGTATAAGACTCTACCACATCTGAATGGATCCTGTTCCATTTATCTACCACCCTCTCCGTAAACTAAAGCTTTCTTAAATTACAAGTCTGACTCTGTAGTTCTAGATTATATTGTAAATTAATATTGGATTTAAATAGATTTGTCTCCGTAATGTTATGATGTTTGAAGTTTATATGAGGAACTTTGTGCACCCCATGAAGAAACAGCCTACTTTTCCGGGCCTGCACGAACATATTACATTGTTTCTCTGCTTTTGTGAATTGGGTACTTTTTTTGTCTCAATTAGGAGAATAGAAAGATTAAGCTAAATATTCATTTTCACATCAACATACCTGGGATAATGTAGCCCTTCATGCTTTAAACTATATATCCACATAACTACATTGAAGAAAAATAAATCTAAACTGTTTAAACTAGTTATGCTGAAAACCGCAAATATTACAGTTTCATAGGAGTTAACTCCATTTCTATTAATATTAAGTTCTTAAAAATAGTGCCCTCGGTTTTAACAACCTCTTACACAAACTCACTCTTAATACTTCTTTTTAGTAAACTGAGCATTGCTTGTTTGCAAAAAAATATTTTTCTTTTTAAGAATGCTTACTTTGTGTATCGTCTAAGTTAAGGTTCAAGAGAAAAGTGCTTCTGCTTCCATGAAGCCGAGCTCAGTGGCAGATGTTGCCAAAATTGTATATAAGTTTCCCTCATTCCCCACCTTCATAAGAAAGGTACACTGAAAATAAAAACCTAATGGGAGCAATGGTTCCTGGGACATATGTATACCTAAATATGTATAAGCCTAAAATCGTAAACAAAGCTTTACCTACAATTGTACCAAATATTGCATGCAAAGATTGCCACAAAACATTTAGCTAGTGCTTAGGATAACTAGAAAGGGTAGGATAATGAGAACTGCATACATTTGCATTGGTACTTAAAACCAAAGTCCTGTGTATTAAACAGAATGGATAATCTTGGATCAGTGTGAAATAATTAATGTTGGAAGTAATAAAACTCCAATTTAAAAACAAACAAAAAAAACTGAAGTCTGATTTTGTAAATTAGAATAGATAATGAGTACATATTTGTACATGATATTATTTGAAGGTGATCCAACTGGTTTGGTGACCATTGGTCTGACATAGTCTTGAAGGTATTTAAAATTAATCATAGTGTTGTATCCTGAAGTGTTTTATTACTCATTTTCCAGGGTACATATTTCAAGGAAAAGTAATACCTTGATATTTTCCCCAACGTTTCCCACCTTTCAGTAAAATTACCACTTTAAAAAAAATAACCAAGTTTTGTTTTCAAGTCAATTCTTAATCCGAACAAAATGTTTTGCTAGGTTGAAGCCCGTCTGAGATTCAGACACATCCAGTGCTGAGCACACAACTGTGACCACAAACAAAAACACACCCAGACACCGGGCAGTGACAGGTTCCAGCGGAGTCCAGGGTTTTCCACAACCTAGTTGAATCGTCCCAGTAAAAGGAAACGGTCCCATTCATAGGTTTCAGCACCACTCAACTCATTTATGAAAAGACATTTAGCTTGTGATTTAGTGCAATTGTTTTTTTTTAATTTTAAAATAGAGGATTAATCTTACAGATAATGGCATGTGAAAAAAATGGTTTTCTGATCTGAACCCCCCCCCCCTTAAATCAAGGCTGAACCAAGTCAGCATTTCCTCGAGATTGTAAGCTTGTTTAGCAGGGCACTCCTCACTTGTTTATGTTATATACTATACTAATTGTTATGTCGGCTACCCATTGTACAGAGCTAAGGAATATGGTGGCACTATATAATATAAAACTAAATAATTAAGATGTTCTCCCGGGGTGTTAATATGTGTATAGCTTGTTTTAATCCATGAACATTATTATGTAAATTCATGCAGTACATAGAACCTTAAAATGAAAGGTGGGTTCCTTATCTGTTGGAATAAACAAGTTAAAATGTTGACATAATGGGATGCGGAGGAGGTTTTTATCCCCAGGAGAGCCTGACATGTATTATACACTACTGCTTTAGGTATTGTGTGCTAATTGCATGTCATATTATGGAGGATAAAATACTGTGTTCTGCTTATTAAATGAAAGGATAGAAATGTAGATGGGTTGCTTATGTAGTTTTTTTTATTATTATTATTATTATTATTGTGAGTAATTGAATACAAGTAGATGTAGCTACTTCTGCTCTGTGCAAGATCATTGTGAAAAATATTATTGTTGCACTAATAGAGTGTTAATAGAGATATTTAGGCCAACTTCACACTTCAGATCACAACAATAAAAGCAGACAATCTTATTGTTGCATATTGTATTTAATATTTTATGAAGGACAACTATAGTTATTTAGTGTAGTGTAAAGAAATATATATATATATATATATACACACACATATGTATATGTGTATATATACATATACATACACACACATACTTGGGTACATTCCTCAGCCAAACCAAATCAATAAGTAAGGAGGCACAACATTTTTTTTTTTTAAGGAATGCAACATTACAAATGAGACACACAATACTTAAGTAAGCTATGATTTTATGTCCTATTTCAAACATAGCTTTCCTTAAAAGATAGTTTCTGCTCTTTTACTTGTCCGTATATAAAAATTGCAAGGAAACTGCTCCATATGGAATATAAAAATGTAGGACGCAATTAATTAGAGAAAGAAATCTGCTTCTAGGGTCAAAATAGTTTTATTAAGGAAAAGACAATATACAGGGAGGAGGTTCGCAGCAGGAACCATTTTAGAACAGTCTTATTCTGGATGGCTGCTTCATCCTAACCCCTTCAGCACCAGAAAGTCCAGCTACACACTGGAAGGGGAGTGGGAACAATCCACCAATCAGAGTTAGCGTTCAGAAGCTCTTTTAAAGGGCTGGTTCAGCTGACATTAAATGGCTGTTTACACATTAAACAAGGTGAGGGGGAGGAGGCCAATAACCTTGTACTTTGGGTTCTCCTTTCCTGGGTTTCATGGACCTTATTTCTATCTAATACACGACCAATAGACCTCCGTGACAAATCAAATCACTGATTCCACTAATCAGTTATGAGACAAACAAGCTGAATCAAATGACTAATGGTAGATGAAGCAGTTGGGGTAATAAAACAAAAAGTATAGTACATAAAAATATCTGTTTCTGATTTAGAAAAGAGCAACCAGATATGGACATCTCACACAGAATTCTCTTAATGTATTTTTTTTTTCAGATGAGTATTGTTTACCCTGTGCCACTTCATCTATAAAACTACCCAGAAAGGTACACTGAGCACTCGGGTGAATCCGAAACATTTTGGTCAAGATAAACCACTAAAAATATCCCAGCGGGCACAGATATTCTTAACAAAAAAAAAAAAAGCAGATGTTAATGGGAAAAAAAAAAAGACATAGCAGCTGACTCGCTTGGCCAGCAAATCTGGATTCATCTGGTTTGGCTGGTAAACAGGAGGATTATTATGGGGTGCAAGAATAAATATTTGTTAGTGTATTTTTATATTTGGATAAATAATTTTCTTTTTTAAAGGTAACAAAGAATATTAAACTTTCTTCTAGAGCAATACAGACCAGGCCTGTGACAAGGAGGGGAAAAAAAAAAACATTCGAGAGCCAGCAACTCCCACACTGGCAGCCATATTAGATTTAGGACAGAGAATTTATGCCTTCATTGGCACATCAATTTTAAAAAACAATATAAATATTTCAGACCTGGTTACAAATGTATCATTATAAAGATGTCAATGGGGGAAGGGAGACTACCCTGTAACATGTATATCGAGTCTGGAATATACCATAACATTAAAAAAGGTGTGACAGGAATGGTATATATTTACAGAGAAAATATAGATCGTAAACCCCAAGTGTTCTTCAGGGGGCTCATGGATGTATACATATTTAATAAGTTGTTCGGCTCCAGGAGTAGGCAGCTGTTTAATGCTCCCAGAAAAGTGAGAGGCACAGAGCCTGTTGACAGTAATCTAAAACCCATCTAGACACCTCTGATCCTCTAATCCCTGTGGATATTCCCTGCACGGCCACTGAGGAAGGAGGAAGGCTCCATAATGCTTCAAGGCGATGACAGCTGGGTGGGAAATGACGGAAAACACATTCCCAGCTAAAGCACTGCTCATACACAGTGCCGCCTGAATAGTCACCGAATAATAGAGACATTCGGTTCAGTTTTCGTGTCGCCTACTCAACGACAAGTCACGATATAAAAGGACAAGTACGCGGCCAACCCCAAACACATTATTAACCAGAACATTCACGACAAACAAAAAAAACCGAAGCTTCCCAAAAAGAGTCACACGAAGTCGACTTTGAGGGATGCCGCGACAGGCTATTAATGCCACCCTCTATTCAAATGCCACCCTAACAAACGACGACTTCCAAACGGTAACGAGACAAGCTGTTTCACCCCCAAATGCTTACTTGGTCGGCAAATAGGTGTCGGAATCCTGCTGCTGGATTTGGTTCTGCAGGAGGAGGTGAAAGTATACTTTTAGGGGGGCCCCCCTTTATTTCGAATTTTAGGATCTGTTTCTTGGGGTCGACAATCCCGCTGCCTCCCTCCTCCTGGCCCAAAGTGAAGGAAGTCAGGGGAAAAGTTTCACCCTTAGCAACCCTGCGGAAGGATCCCCCAATGAAACACAGAAACACACACACCCAGGGTGATGCGGCCTGGGGATAGTGCAAACCGGAACTAATTCTCGAAGCCTCCACTGCAAGGTTAACAGCTTCAGCGCCACGTACATGCGCAAGCCGTAGACGTTCTAAATAACATATAGAAGTAAGCAGGTGCTATTTAAAAACTTACATATGTGCCTTTAAGTAATCATTGTATTGAAAGATAACGTACAGAAGTGCACAATTTAATAACAAATGTCAGAACGTTATAGAGAACAAAATGTGTTTTGACCCAAAGCAATTTTATTGACAACATAGAGTTAATCCCTCTTGTGTGATAATTGAATACTTATTATACTTATAATACGAATTAATAATTGTCCTACGATTAATACTCAGCAAAAAAAACCCTCCACATTATCTTTCGCACAGCTGACAAAATGTATCCACTGACATTAACCTGTCGCCACGTCTAGAACAGATGTTTGTGACGGAAGGTCAGAACAGCCAACAGCTGTGTGGGGGGCCAAAATAATGGGGGACGTCGACAATACATCATATCAAGGTTATCGTAAACTTAAATGTCCCACGCAGGGACATTAACGAGTTACCACTGACATCACATGGACTACTTTGAATCGGCGTAGTGATTTTACAATAGCATGTAAAGCAAATATGTCATTCTGGTGAGCAGAGCGAGAGCTAAAAATAAAAAAGCATGCTAGCAACAGTCTCGCCATTGGGTGAGTAGACGGCAAAGCCGACAGCACATTGGTGTGGAGGGAAAGCCAATAGGCGGGCGTGGTGTGTAGTGCGTCAACATACGTAAATTGGTAGTGAAAAGCTAAGGAAGCAGGGGCTAAAGGGAACTGTAGTTTATATGTATGTGTATTTTTTTTACTATGTGTTCTGTTCCACACAAAGGCCTACTTATTTATTTGGTGTTTGTTGTACGCCTAATCAGCTTCCATATACATGACTTAAGTCAATTCACTTACTGTTCTTGTTTTCATATACATTACCTAAAATATTTGTTTTTCATATTATTTGAGGCTCATATTTATCACATAATTGGGTAAATGCAAAAAATATATTGGTAAAAAAAGAGTTATCTGCATGATGTATTTGGGAGACATATTAACTTAAGTTATATTTCGTTTTGAAACATGAATAAATATGTTTGTTTTTGATGGCGTTTTACTTTCCAAAAATCATTACATTATATGGAAACCGTTCATAACCCATTTGTTGTCACAGTGGTGGGTATGGCATTTCTATTTAATATGTTTCTCTCTCTCTTCCTTGTTTCTGATGCTCATGATGCAAATTTGACTAATTTAACAAAATCAGTTCTACGATGAGTACTAAAGACACTATTCCAGATAAATATTCAAATAAAAGAGAATTCTGACTTAAGATGTCCAAAGACCATGCATAGTACGATCAAGTATCTTATGTCCTCTCAACGGTGGCTTGAAAAGATGTCGGTCCAGAATAAGTTATCTCACTTTTCGTGAATAAAATGCCACCTCATGGCTATTGCTATCTAAAGAAATCAAACTTTATTAGTTTCAGAGTACCACCCTTCCTTTGAATGATTCAGGTTTGTTGGACAGAAGACTGGAAGTGAATCATAGTAAGTCCTGCTTGACAGCATGAGCAGTTTGCTCTCCAATTATGACATTGCTATCTGTTTTCAGAGTACTGAATATGTATTATTATGTATTTATTTATATGGCACATATTCAGCATAACGGTACAATTACTAAACAAGACATACAAAGCAGTGTTTCACATCATAATTTGGGTTTAAAGTCCTTGGGTCCACCCCACAATCATATCCACCCCAAGACGCACTGTGACTGCTCCGAAGAGCAGCCACATCTGCCACAGCGAGAGATTTTGCCACTTACAAGGTGCAGCATCCTTTAAAGAAATAAAAGTACTGTATTTAACCATGCAACTCAATGGAGCCCAGCATTCTAATCACAATGTGATTAGTAAAATATTTAAAAAAATGGAAAAAAATAAAAATGGGCTAAAATTCCCATATAGATATGCGTTAGACATGCATTTAGACAGTAAAAAATTGTGGGACTGTCCCGGTCAATCCGGGACGTGTGGTCACCCTACTCAGAAGATGTTACTGAACATGACCACACAAAAACACCACACCAAATTTTGACAAAGGCTGAAAATTAGTGCATGGAAAGGGTTAAAATACTGGCATTTGAAATACCCTGGAGTTCAAAGAATTTTCTTTCCTCACATTTCCTAAGTTCCAGGCTACTGGTGAATTCATTGAAGAGACTATTGTCGATTATGTGCAAACTCTGTTGAAGAAATCAACATTTCTATCGTCCCACAGGAGAACTTGTATCTCCCTCTCATGGCAACTGACTTTAGACCCTTCACCAGTTTATCCATCAATTTTTCCAGTAATGCTGAGGGACTAGAAGGTCTCAATATATACGAGTTTCATATTTCCAAATTCTAAGGTTTCATCGTTGTTATTTCTAATTTGTAGTTCAGGATCTTAATTTCCAGTTTAGGGTCCTAATATTAAGAGCTCTTTGTAGCTTCTCCAAAGAGCTTGTCACGGCAGAAATTCCATAGAAGGGTGTCTATACATTCCATTACCTGGAAAACATACAATCGCTCATCCTCACATGCTAGTGAAGCATCCACTTTTTTTTCCAGCTTCTGACCTGGTTTGGCTGGCTCATGAATTCCAGAGCTAGTTGGATCCTTGTCAAGATATTTTGTTCTAGGGACACCGATGAACACTTGGCATTCCACAGTCACATTGTGTCAAGCCCATCCCAATGTACTTGTCATTTGTAGCCTTCGGCCCAGAAGTTAAATTCTGTAAGGGCTATTATGTCACTGCAGTTCCCTGTCTTCAAATATTGGCCTGGTGTGCTGGTCCCTACTGACATCTAAAAATGAAACAAACAGTGTTTCTACAACAAACATTGCTCGTTTTGCTGAAATACGCTGCCAACCCAATCTTTACAAAAGCATAATTATACATTTCTGTTTCAAATTGCAAGCAGTGCATAAAATAGGTTAGCCATCATCAGCTGTACCCACACAGCTGTGAGTATTATAAAAGCTCTACAAAAGCATAATAATACATGTATGGTAAATATTCTTACCTTTTCTGAAGCAACACTAGTAGTTACATCTCATAGGTAAATCACAAGATTATTCATATGAGCATTATTTATTTATTGTACTTTGTAAGAATAGTTGCTAACTTGAGTGCTGCAGTTCTTCCCTGTGTAGCTATTAGCTATATAAAGGTTATTATGACCCCCAGGTATGAACCATGTTTTGTATGTCTCACCAGCTTTGGTGTGTTGTAGGGAAGTAAGGATAATAATCGCAGAAAGTAAGTACATGTAAGAAACTTCTGTCTATGTTTACCTGTCACAACATCTGCATGTTAGTTTAGCTAAGCAAAAAGAATATTTTTATTCATATGCTAATTTTTCCAACAAGGATCTAAGTCCAACCTTTTGTGTTCTTCAAAGACTGGAGATAAATCTATTTAAAATGTATACTAACAACTTCAGTGTTGCCACCTTTAAAAGAACCTTCTAGGAATCTTTGTTTTTGGTGACATTGAGTGCTCTATGTATATTTTTCAAACAGTGACGCCTGCTGGCTAGTTTGTGATTTTACAGGTGGATAAGAAGTACTGTGAAGCTTGTGCCTTGAGTTGTCAGAGCTTTCAGAGTTCGATAAAAAAACAGAGGTATGAAAGGTCTCTGAAAGCATGCATGGAGGTGTTCCAATCTAGGGTTTCTTTCTCCCTCGTTTTTTCACAGTATATGGCAAACAGAAGTGGTTAACGGGTATAACAACAAACTTTTTCTTAGGAAAAAAAATAGGTTTGTTTTACCTGATATAGATTGAAAGGGAACAATAAAACGATTGACATTTTGTATTAAAAGGACTGGTTATTGGTCAGCAGTATCTAAAATGTGTATGTGTTCTGAAAAAACATGGCCATGACCACCTTCACCCTAGTCCATATGCTTGTTTCCTTGTTGGCAAATAGGGTTAGGATTTTCTTAGGTCAGTTACCACCCTGCTGCTCTGGCGAACCTTCGGGTACCAACCTGCTAGTTCCACCGTTTGGTCTAATGGGATGGGTTTGGGATATTCCAAAAATATAGCAGTCTGGTTCTCAGCTTACTTAAAATCTATTCTATTATTGACAGTCTTAAGGGAGACGAGATGGAAAAAAAATTTCCAAAGCCATTTTTTGTTTTATTTTTCTGGAAAATTTGAAACAAAATGCAGTGTAGAATATCTTCTATTACAGTGATAAATATGTTTATGGCATGGCATTCATACTTTATTACACAAAGACCTTTATGAAAGATGTGTCCACGAATAATGCCATTTACTTAACTTTTTCATTTGCAAATGGTGCTAAGGTGCAAATTTGATTGGGCGATTTTGAGCTTTCCCTGTCCAATTTATGGGAGGATTAGAGATCTTTTGTTTTTTTTGTGTTGATGGTTTCTTCATTTATTTTGTTGCATTTAAGGGAAAGGAGGGGGTTGCCTGTTCTCATGTATAGTTGAGCATCAACCAACGAAAGGTGGCTGCTCTTCCTTGGTTGATGCCAAATAAGCCCCCTGGCGGCGACCAATAGAGTCGCCCTTAAGGAGCTTTAACATCTAACGCCGAAGTCATTAGAAGTCAGGCCAAGCTGCTCCGAGGTGTGCCTTGCCCTGTGCTTTGCCAGGGGGACTCAAATCCCTTTTCCATCAAGGCCAAGCTGCTCAGAGCAGTTGTCTCGGACTCAGACAATCACTCTGAGCAATTTGGCTTGGGAGGAAAGGGGATTTTAGTCTCCTTGGCAAAGGGCAGGTCAAGGTACACGTCAGAACAACCTGGCTCCAGGAGTTAAAGGTCTGTACGAGCAACTCTATTGGTCGCCAGCAGGGGCCTCCTCTGGCATCAACCAATGAAGGGCAGCTGCTACATAGACAAGGTACGCTAGAGGCATTGACTTGTATGGGGAAGGGACCAGGGAGATTAGCTAGGAGATATTAACAAAGGCAAAGATTCTTAGTGTTGTGCTTCTTCGTCTTCGTGTACATTTACCGGCTGACATATTAGTTTATTCGGTATTGAGTTTGAACAACAAAAACGCAACATTCGTGTTCGCTTTCATGTTTTCCCGAATACGAATGCACAAATCTAGTTGAAATGTTCTTAACATATACAGACCTTGATGTTCCATTTGCAACAAAAATAAAACTGTTAAAAAATCAAGTTTTGTTTATTATTTACAGGGAAAACAAAAGAAAGCGCAGACAGTTTTTGTTCTTTAAATACATTGTACAGCCAATACACTGTATTTGCAGCATGCTCACACTGTTAGGCCTCGTATTATACATCTGTATTATCTGAGCCTGTGACTAGCTTAGTGCACGAACATTTTTTCTTTTCCCTGTTTGCACATATTTGAGGTTGTTGGCTCCTCGTCAGTCTGGTTGCAGCTTGCTGTCAAGGGGTTAATTGGGAAGAGGTTTAATTGCACCTCCCCCAACACATTAATAAGGTCGCAGTAGTATAAACTGCTTGGGTGCCCACTATGTAGGAGGTGAGAGTAGGTTCTCACCCTATTGAGAGGGTGTCGTGACGTGGCGGGTGAGCTTAATTATGCTTTGGCCAATTCATATAACCAAAACCTCTCATTTATATTATGTTTATATATTTGTTGACAACTTTATTAGGGTGAGAAGCGCAGACAGTTTTTGTTCTTTGTTTATTACTTACTGAATAAGCTGTACTTTTATTTCAAGCAAGATATTTTTATTTACATTGCATTTCATGTTCCCAGTGTAACTACTTTTCACCTACTTCTACCGAGCAGTCAGTCCTAAAGCCAATTGCATAATCTCTGCTGGCCTGGAACATTTTAACATTTGACAGTTTTCACAACAGTGTCTGTTATTTGTGTGGCCTATGGCTTGTGTCCATGTATGCTGTGTATTGAAAGTACACATTATTCTTGGATTATGCCTATTGATTGTATTCTGCACTGTGTTGCAGAATTCCTTGCATATGGTATGTTCTGTCTTGGATAAAAACAATATTCAAACTGGTCACTGCAGTCGTGACACAAATCTGCTTTGGGGCAGAACTTATTGCTGTTTTCTCCTCTATAGGATCATTCATTAGATATGTAACGGAAGGCTTTTAATGGAAATGCTTTCTTCCCAGACCCATACTTGGGTACCAGCAATGTGAACAATACAAAACCTATACTGACTATTGGGTCACAATTATATTTAAGAAAGTAATAGTGGGGTGGGATTACAGGTTCAGGAAAGCCTCTTACAAACTGATCCAGCAGATAAATCTAGCTACATTGACAAAGACTAGAAAATGAGAATACCAGCCATAGATAAACTATGCGAAAAGGGTGATTTTATTTATTGAATGGGCAAGTTGGCAGTTCGGGGGGGATGTCAGTGAGATGGGTCTTTCAATGTTCTCTTTTTCTGTGACTAATGTTGTGGGGGGGTAGCTGTGGCGATTACAATTCGGTTTGCCAAGGGGAAGCTACCTTATGAGTTGTGGTTTTTTTTTTTGTCTTTTTATTTTCTGTGTGATAGTAACCAGGGACAGCAGGATTTTATTATTATGAAAAGAAAAAGATTTGGTGAGTTGTCTCAAACTAGTTCTCCAAGCTCAAATTGTTTTTCCATTGCTGTAGTGATAACTTATTTTTAATAATTACACCTTGACAATCTTACATTTACATACTAGATCATCTGACATTTCAGCTGTCAGTGAATAGGCTTGAAAATCTTGTTTTTTTTCACATATTGGCATTTACTATAATAATAATTTTCAGGGACTCACAACAGGGAAAGTTTTCACAGAATGAGCAACTGAACTGTCTAAACAGACTACAGAAGACGGTGAAAACCTGATCTGTTAAATACATTGGGTAGAACATATATATATATATATATATATATATATATATATATATATTCTGTTATTTAAACTAGTTTCCCTTTAAGTCATTTTACCAGTGAGAAGTGACTTATTATTCCACCACTAGTCTAGGAAATAGAGAGTATTTATGCTAGACTTCCCCTGTGCTATAGTTTACTGATTTCAAACTATACAGTACAATACTGAAACACTATGAGGTTAAATACAGAGCAGTCCTATCTATACATGTTGCTGGCCAGGGTGGCACCCAGTTAAACCAGTGGGCTGAATTTTTCTGGTATCAGGTCGTACCTACTCACAACAGTGTGGATTTGTTGTAGCAGACTCAGCAGTAATTCTTCTTACCACTCATGGCGACCAGGGATACCAGGTATTCAATGGCAAAAATTAGCTGTTTTAATTATTTTTCCTATATCCATCTAGGGGTGCTTGTGTAAACTAAACACAGAAGCAGAAAAAAAAGAAAGAACACAGACAATAGTGCAGTTTTTTTCTCAATAGTCACACAATATTTCTGTGATTTTCAGGCTTATCTCAATTGGGAAGGTATCTTCATAAATAGAGTAAATACAAAATGATTGCACTTACACACAGATGGACACACTCAGCCGGTGTGTTAATCAGCTTTCATTAGCCACAACTCCTTACTACTCTGATATTCTTTGTGCAGGAAGAAAGAACCACTCCACAGATGGTATAATTCTTAGTTAGACTCCCAAAATGTTGATGTAAGACGTAGACAGTGCCACTGTTTTTCCATTTTAATAAAAATCTGAAAATATAATGTCCAAGAATAAGGTCCCAATAAAAAACTGTGGCTTCCTCAGGAGGATGGATCATATAGTTTTTAGGGTTGCAGCTGTGGGAATACACTAGGAAGGAGAGTATATATTTGATCTATTACATTTTCATTATTTCACAATTAATAGTATAAACACAATTACGAGTAGACTCATCACAGTCTTGTTTCTCGATTACGTTAATTAAAAATGATCAGGTTAAACATGGTATGTATACAACCAGAGCTTGCGACTCCATGATTCTCAGGTATCAGTTACTCCCACACTCATACCTTTACCACTCATACTTTACCTGTCACAACATCTGCATGTTAGTTTAGCTAAGCAAAAAGAATATTTTTATTCATATGCTAATTTTTCCAACAAGGATCTAAGTCCAACCTTTTGTGTTCTTCAAAGACTGGAGATAAATCTATTTAAAATGTATACTAACAACTTCAGTGTTGCCACCTTTAAAAGAACCTTCTAGGAATCTTTGTTTTTGGTGACATTGAGTGCTCTATGTATATTTTTCAAACAGTGACGCCTGCTGGCTAGTTTGTGATTTTACAGGTGGATAAGAAGTACTGTGAAGCTTGTGCCTTGAGTTGTCAGAGCTTTCAGAGTTCGATAAAAAAACAGAGGTATGAAAGGTCTCTGAAAGCATGCATGGAGGTGTTCCAATCTAGGGTTTCTTTCTCCCTCGTTTTTTCACAGTATATGGCAAACAGAAGTGGTTAACGGGTATAACAACAAACTTTTTCTTAGGAAAAAAAATAGGTTTGTTTTACCTGATATAGATTGAAAGGGAACAATAAAACGATTGACATTTTGTATTAAAAGGACTGGTTATTGGTCAGCAGTATCTAAAATGTGTATGTGTTCTGAAAAAACATGGCCATGACCACCTTCACCCTAGTCCATATGCTTGTTTCCTTGTTGGCAAATAGGGTTAGGATTTTCTTAGGTCAGTTACCACCCTGCTGCTCTGGCGAACCTTCGGGTACCAACCTGCTAGTTCCACCGTTTGGTCTAATGGGATGGGTTTGGGATATTCCAAAAATATAGCAGTCTGGTTCTCAGCTTACTTAAAATCTATTCTATTATTGACAGTCTTAAGGGAGACGAGATGGAAAAAAAATTTCCAAAGCCATTTTTTGTTTTATTTTTCTGGAAAATTTGAAACAAAATGCAGTGTAGAATATCTTCTATTACAGTGATAAATATGTTTATGGCATGGCATTCATACTTTATTACACAAAGACCTTTATGAAAGATGTGTCCACGAATAATGCCATTTACTTAACTTTTTCATTTGCAAATGGTGCTAAGGTGCAAATTTGATTGGGCGATTTTGAGCTTTCCCTGTCCAATTTATGGGAGGATTAGAGATCTTTTGTTTTTTTTGTGTTGATGGTTTCTTCATTTATTTTGTTGCATTTAAGGGAAAGGAGGGGGTTGCCTGTTCTCATGTATAGTTGAGCATCAACCAACGAAAGGTGGCTGCTCTTCCTTGGTTGATGCCAAATAAGCCCCCTGGCGGCGACCAATAGAGTCGCCCTTAAGGAGCTTTAACATCTAACGCCGAAGTCATTAGAAGTCAGGCCAAGCTGCTCCGAGGTGTGCCTTGCCCTGTGCTTTGCCAGGGGGACTCAAATCCCTTTTCCATCAAGGCCAAGCTGCTCAGAGCAGTTGTCTCGGACTCAGACAATCACTCTGAGCAATTTGGCTTGGGAGGAAAGGGGATTTTAGTCTCCTTGGCAAAGGGCAGGTCAAGGTACACGTCAGAACAACCTGGCTCCAGGAGTTAAAGGTCTGTACGAGCAACTCTATTGGTCGCCAGCAGGGGCCTCCTCTGGCATCAACCAATGAAGGGCAGCTGCTACATAGACAAGGTACGCTAGAGGCATTGACTTGTATGGGGAAGGGACCAGGGAGATTAGCTAGGAGATATTAACAAAGGCAAAGATTCTTAGTGTTGTGCTTCTTCGTCTTCGTGTACATTTACCGGCTGACATATTAGTTTATTCGGTATTGAGTTTGAACAACAAAAACGCAACATTCGTGTTCGCTTTCATGTTTTCCCGAATACGAATGCACAAATCTAGTTGAAATGTTCTTAACATATACAGACCTTGATGTTCCATTTGCAACAAAAATAAAACTGTTAAAAAATCAAGTTTTGTTTATTATTTACAGGGAAAACAAAAGAAAGCGCAGACAGTTTTTGTTCTTTAAATACATTGTACAGCCAATACACTGTATTTGCAGCATGCTCACACTGTTAGGCCTCGTATTATACATCTGTATTATCTGAGCCTGTGACTAGCTTAGTGCACGAACATTTTTTCTTTTCCCTGTTTGCACATATTTGAGGTTGTTGGCTCCTCGTCAGTCTGGTTGCAGCTTGCTGTCAAGGGGTTAATTGGGAAGAGGTTTAATTGCACCTCCCCCAACACATTAATAAGGTCGCAGTAGTATAAACTGCTTGGGTGCCCACTATGTAGGAGGTGAGAGTAGGTTCTCACCCTATTGAGAGGGTGTCGTGACGTGGCGGGTGAGCTTAATTATGCTTTGGCCAATTCATATAACCAAAACCTCTCATTTATATTATGTTTATATATTTGTTGACAACTTTATTAGGGTGAGAAGCGCAGACAGTTTTTGTTCTTTGTTTATTACTTACTGAATAAGCTGTACTTTTATTTCAAGCAAGATATTTTTATTTACATTGCATTTCATGTTCCCAGTGTAACTACTTTTCACCTACTTCTACCGAGCAGTCAGTCCTAAAGCCAATTGCATAATCTCTGCTGGCCTGGAACATTTTAACATTTGACAGTTTTCACAACAGTGTCTGTTATTTGTGTGGCCTATGGCTTGTGTCCATGTATGCTGTGTATTGAAAGTACACATTATTCTTGGATTATGCCTATTGATTGTATTCTGCACTGTGTTGCAGAATTCCTTGCATATGGTATGTTCTGTCTTGGATAAAAACAATATTCAAACTGGTCACTGCAGTCGTGACACAAATCTGCTTTGGGGCAGAACTTATTGCTGTTTTCTCCTCTATAGGATCATTCATTAGATATGTAACGGAAGGCTTTTAATGGAAATGCTTTCTTCCCAGACCCATACTTGGGTACCAGCAATGTGAACAATACAAAACCTATACTGACTATTGGGTCACAATTATATTTAAGAAAGTAATAGTGGGGTGGGATTACAGGTTCAGGAAAGCCTCTTACAAACTGATCCAGCAGATAAATCTAGCTACATTGACAAAGACTAGAAAATGAGAATACCAGCCATAGATAAACTATGCGAAAAGGGTGATTTTATTTATTGAATGGGCAAGTTGGCAGTTCGGGGGGGATGTCAGTGAGATGGGTCTTTCAATGTTCTCTTTTTCTGTGACTAATGTTGTGGGGGGGTAGCTGTGGCGATTACAATTCGGTTTGCCAAGGGGAAGCTACCTTATGAGTTGTGGTTTTTTTTTTTGTCTTTTTATTTTCTGTGTGATAGTAACCAGGGACAGCAGGATTTTATTATTATGAAAAGAAAAAGATTTGGTGAGTTGTCTCAAACTAGTTCTCCAAGCTCAAATTGTTTTTCCATTGCTGTAGTGATAACTTATTTTTAATAATTACACCTTGACAATCTTACATTTACATACTAGATCATCTGACATTTCAGCTGTCAGTGAATAGGCTTGAAAATCTTGTTTTTTTTCACATATTGGCATTTACTATAATAATAATTTTCAGGGACTCACAACAGGGAAAGTTTTCACAGAATGAGCAACTGAACTGTCTAAACAGACTACAGAAGACGGTGAAAACCTGATCTGTTAAATACATTGGGTAGAACATATATATATATATATATATATATATATATATATATATATATATATATATATATATATATATATATATATATATATATATATTCTGTTATTTAAACTAGTTTCCCTTTAAGTCATTTTACCAGTGAGAAGTGACTTATTATTCCACCACTAGTCTAGGAAATAGAGAGTATTTATGCTAGACTTCCCCTGTGCTATAGTTTACTGATTTCAAACTATACAGTACAATACTGAAACACTATGAGGTTAAATACAGAGCAGTCCTATCTATACATGTTGCTGGCCAGGGTGGCACCCAGTTAAACCAGTGGGCTGAATTTTTCTGGTATCAGGTCGTACCTACTCACAACAGTGTGGATTTGTTGTAGCAGACTCAGCAGTAATTCTTCTTACCACTCATGGCGACCAGGGATACCAGGTATTCAATGGCAAAAATTAGCTGTTTTAATTATTTTTCCTATATCCATCTAGGGGTGCTTGTGTAAACTAAACACAGAAGCAGAAAAAAAAGAAAGAACACAGACAATAGTGCAGTTTTTTTCTCAATAGTCACACAATATTTCTGTGATTTTCAGGCTTATCTCAATTGGGAAGGTATCTTCATAAATAGAGTAAATACAAAATGATTGCACTTACACACAGATGGACACACTCAGCCGGTGTGTTAATCAGCTTTCATTAGCCACAACTCCTTACTACTCTGATATTCTTTGTGCAGGAAGAAAGAACCACTCCACAGATGGTATAATTCTTAGTTAGACTCCCAAAATGTTGATGTAAGACGTAGACAGTGCCACTGTTTTTCCATTTTAATAAAAATCTGAAAATATAATGTCCAAGAATAAGGTCCCAATAAAAAACTGTGGCTTCCTCAGGAGGATGGATCATATAGTTTTTAGGGTTGCAGCTGTGGGAATACACTAGGAAGGAGAGTATATATTTGATCTATTACATTTTCATTATTTCACAATTAATAGTATAAACACAATTACGAGTAGACTCATCACAGTCTTGTTTCTCGATTACGTTAATTAAAAATGATCAGGTTAAACATGGTATGTATACAACCAGAGCTTGCGACTCCATGATTCTCAGGTATCAGTTACTCCCACACTCATAGCATGCTGCCGGTTAGTACTTTGTGCCGATGTAATAACAAGCTTATTTGCTTGTAAACACAAGTTTATGAAATGTAAAATGAATACTAAATTGTTGTTCGAAAAGCAAGCAGTAGATCATATGAATCAGTCAACAACTGGCTAAAATAATTGAACTGCATATACATCACTGCAGGTGTGTGTTTTCCTGAAGGGGTGGTGGACCAGCTGTTGACTATTTCCATTCCCAAGGGAAAGTACAAGGTACTGATGTACAAGGTGTCAGATTTCATTGTAATAATACAGTCTGAACAGTTAAAGGGAGACTTCAGGCAACATACGCACTTTACTGCATGCGATAGCTCTTCTTTCCCATTTACGTGGTTACTATTGCGTTATGTGAATTTATTGAGGAAAGTAGATAAATAAGTAACGAGGGCATTAATGATATTGGAGCAGCAGATAATAAAAAAAAATAGTAAAACAAATTTCCCAGAACCAATGAATTTATTTACATTTTTTGCTGGTTGGAGCCTGATGAGGTGTTTTGCATGATCTTTGGAACGCTAGAGGTTGTGTGATATAATCCCCATTATGCACGTGCAGGTGTTATAGCATAGCCTTCATCAGCATACAGTTAGCCAGACATAGATATGATTCAGTACAGCTCATAGTGAGCATAAGCACATAGTGAGTCTGACGTATGTTGTACTGCATAAATCCCTTTACTATACAGTGATCCAGACACTGATGGTTTTACTTCATAACTCCCATCATATCTTGAGCCAGATAATGACACTGGTACAACATAGCTCCCATTATTACATAGCAATCCAGACACTGACGATGGTACAGCATAACTCGCATCATTAAACAGTAAGCCAGTCACGGAGGGTGGTACATCATAACACCCTTCATTATAAACTGGGCCTGAAGGTGGTTCAGTAAAACTCCCATCAATATATATACAACTATCATCATTACATATTGATCCAGACACAGACTACAGCATGACTCCTTTCATTATATATCCAGACACAGACGGTGGTGTACTACAACTCTTATCATTATACAGCAAGCCAGACACAGACAGTGGTACAGCATAACTCTCATCACTATATACCGAGTCAGGCATTGATGGTGGTACGCCAATCATCGTTTTCATTTTGTTGCTTTTCACTCTCACCTACTCTTATTCATGCTGCCACACACTCCTTCATGCACTCTTACTCACCATCTCATTCATTCTTATTCACACCTTTTCACTCCCACTCTTTTTCATGGTCTCTCACATTCTCTTGTTCTTTTACACTGTCACTCACTATTCATGCTCTCTCACATTCTCTTGTTCTTTCACACTGTCACTCACTATTCATGCTCTCTCAAACTCTAACAATCTCACTCACTCTTATTCATGTTCACTCATGATCTCCCTCAAACTTTCTTTCATGCTCTCCCTAATGCTCTCTCACTCACTTACTCTGTCAACTTGCCTGTGTTTGCCTGCCAGACTCAAAGCAGCCACCTTACATGTGCTCTCCCTTACATGTATACACATATATGTATACACATAAATACAGGCTTCAAAATTCCCTTTCCCAATCTGGCACACCATGGGGTTAAATGAACTTAGGAATTGATCAACAATCGCTTTCTTTGCTCAAATATTGTTGCTGCTATGTCTTGACATTGAGGCATTCAGCAACATAAAAAAATGTAGAGGCTCCGTGTGATCATTCCACAGAGCGATCACATTCATCCTTCATAAATATGGTGCCACCCTCCTGCTGGAAAGAGCGTTTAGGAAGCAATCAGCAATAGTTTCCTTCGTTCAGCCACTGTTGCCAATTCCTGCATTGGCAACATCCAATCGGAAACATCCAATGATGTTCCTTGGCATATTCAATGACGATGGATGAGTTTTAACCCTTTCCTTCCCATTGATCACTGCATAGGCAGCACGTTCTAGGGGTTTATTTATTTTTTTAATTTATTTTTAATGAATTAATTAAAATTAAATGTTTACATTATATATCTCAAATAAATACAATTAAAACATTAAAGGTTATTCATTTGTTAGATTCAATTTTTAATTCAATAATTTCAGGTGCACATTTCAGATGGTCAACTTGGAATTTTGTCATCTTGTCATCCTGAACCCATGTCCAATCAGGGACATCTTTGAAGCCAGCCAATCTAATTTATCTTATGAAATCATATTTTTTTGAAAACTAGACACCCCAGGGTATTTCAAATGGTGTGGTGTTAACACTTTCCATGCACTTTTCTACCATCGGTGTCTAAATTTGTGGTAGTAATTTAATTGCAAAACAAATTACTACCATAGGACCTTGTTTTCAGTCACGACCATAATCTGCCTGAGGTATCGTGAGGTACATTCTAGGGCTGCAACAACTAATTGATAAAATCGATAATAATCTATAATGAAAATCGTTGCCAACAAATTTCATTATCGATTAGTTGAATCGATTTTTATCGATTATACCCCTCATTATATAATCCGTTTCAGTGACTCACAGCAGCAGCTCCTACTTACCAGTCCCTCCCTGTAATCACTGTGACAACTGGCCCCGCCCCTTCCTTCTCCAGGCCAGAACCACATGGCTGTGACACTCATCTAACTGTAAGTATATTACCGTATTTGCTCGATTATAAGACGACCCTGATTATAAGACGACCCCCCAAATCTTAATATTAATTTAGGAAAAAAAGAAAAAGCCTGAATATAAGACGACCCTATAGGAAAAAAGTTTTACCAGTAAATGTTAATTCATTTAAACACTTTTTTTTAATAAAAGGTATGCTTGAGAAAAATATTTTGGTTTTATTTCCTTCTATTTTTCAACCTGCCCCCCAGTTATGCACATCTGTCCCAGAAGTGCCTTTTACCCCCTATATGCCACTGTGCCCCATGATATGGCTTTTAACCCTCTAAATGCCACAGTGCCCCATGATATGCCTTTTAACCCTATATGCCACTCTGCCCCATGATATGCCTTTTAACCCTATATGCCACTCTGGCACTTAGAGGGTTAAAAGGCATATTATGGGGAAGAGTGGCATATAGGGAGGTTTAAGGCATTTCAGGAGGCAGAGTGGCATTAAAGGGGTTAAAAGGCATTTCACAGAGCACTCTGCCTCCAGAAATGCCTTACACCCCCCATTTAACACTCCCCCTCCCTCCTCCAAACTTACCGGTGCTTCTGAGTTGGGGGGGGCGCATAACACAGGAGGGTCCAGGTCCCCTGCATCTGAGCCCCGGACTAAGCACCGGGGACTCAGAAGCACCGGTAAATTGGGGGGGGGGAGTTAACACAGGAGGATCCAGGTCCTCTGCATCGCTGCGGGGGATCTGGATCTTAGTCTCATAATCAGACCTATTTGAGGTCTGATTATAAGACGACCCTGATTATAAGACGAGGGGTATTTTTCAGAGCATTTGCTCTGGAAAAAACCTCGTCTTATAATCGAGCAAATACGGTAATATTTGGGCTGCTGAAAGTTAGGGGAGGTGGGGGTTAATTTAGGGGCAGTAATGGTTAATGGGGTGTTTAGGGTTAATTTAGGGGCAGTTATGGTTAATAGGGTGTTTAGGGTTAATTTAGGAGCAGCTGTGGTTAATGGGGTGTTTGTGGTTAATTTGAGGTAGTTGTGGTTAATGGTGTGTTTAGGGTTAATTTAGGGGCTGTTGTGGTTTTTGGGGTCTTTTGGGTTAATTTAGGGGTTGCTGTGGTTGATGGGGTGTTTGGGTTAATTTAGGAGCAGCTGTGGTTAATGGGGTGTTTAGGGTTAATTTAGGGGCAGTTATGGTTAATGGTGTGTTTAGGGTTAATTTAGGGTAGTTGTGGTTGATGGGGTGTTTAGGGTTAATTTAATGATGAGGACTGAGGGTTAATTTAATTAATTTAATAAAGTTAACTTAAGGTGCAGTTAGAGATAATGGGGGGCAAACTAAGGGGAGTCTAAATCCTGGGGGCAATGAAGGTTAACCCAGTACTTATATATAAAAGTATGGTGTCAGTGTGATGCGAACGGGTCTGTGACTCTATGAGGGCACTATGAGATATCTAGGGGGTAAAAGGCATACCTGGGGCGGACGGAGAGACATATCTGGGGGTATAAGGCATATACGGTATATAAGGCATATGTGGGGAGGGCAGTGTGGCATGTCTGGGGAGGACGGAGTGGTGTATCAGGGTGTATAAGGCATATCTGGAGGTAGAGTGGAGTGGCATATGTGGGGAGGGCAGCGTGGCATGTCTGGGAGGCAGTGTGGCATGTCTGGGGAGGATGGAGTGGTGTATCGGGGGGTGTAAGGCATATCAGGCACAGTGGCATTTGTGGGGGTAGAGTGGAGTGGCATATGTGGGGAGGGCAGCATGGCATGTCTGGGGAGGATGGAGTGGTGTATCAGGGGGTATAAGGCATATCAGGCACAGTGGCATATGTGGGAGGCAGCGTGGCAAGCCTGGGCTCAAATGTGCATAAATTGAGGGGGGTGGTTGGGAAATAAAGACAAGAAATGCATTTTATCAAAGTTTTTTTTATTCTGCTGTTTGTATTTAACATCATTTGTATTTTAAATAAATGAAAAATTTACATTCTTTTTTGTCCGATTAATCGAAAAAATAATCGGCCAACTAATCGATTATGAAAATAATAGTTGCAGCCCTAGAACATTCTCAATAGATCCTTGACAGATTCCTGAAAATGGTGTATTTTGTCAAATTAATAAAAGGCCTTATGTAGATTGGTATCGGCCACTGTTCCCAAGAGTATTAGTCTCAGAGGGGAGTAGCCACATTTTTTTTTTTTTTTGAGGTTTACTAACCAGCCGAGTTGTTGAAGAATCTGTGTCTAGTACCCGGCCGTATATACTTTTTTTTTTTTTTTTTTTTTTAAATTTAAAATTTTTATTAAATTTTTCACTTTTTCAATTTCGTCGAGTCAAGGATACAAGATAACATACATACAAAAAAAATATCAGTAGTAGCTGTGGTGATAAAATAAAGAATACAATGTGATACAAGGGCACAGCCCCTACAAAAGAAACATGAGCAGTAAGTTATACAGAAAGCCCAATCAAAATAAAGAAATAATCACGTCATCTCGGGACTCGACTAGGGAGTTATACTGATAATATACAGAAAATACAAAGAAAAAAAAGACAATACAAACCAAAATCAAAAGAGTGCTCTAATGAAATGGTACATTGACACGACCATAGGGAGAAAAAACGACGAAAATATCACATGACCACCTAACACAATCAGGAAAAGACCGGGCACAGACCCAAAGAAAAAAAAAAGAAAAAACCAGTGCGTTTAACTCTGCCACAACGGGGAAAGTTGGAGTTGTGACCAGGGAGCCCAGATTTTATCAAATAATGGCAGCAGTTGATCATTCTGGAACGACAATTTCTCTAAGAGATATGTTTGTTCCAACTGACGCAATATTTCAACAAACTGAGGGACAATAGTCGACTTCCAATTACGGGCTATCAATAGCTTGAAAGTCAAAAAAAAATGAATCACGAGTTTCCTAATACATAAGGGGATGTCATCTGGAAACATATGGAGTAATACTAATTGTGGTGTAAATGGGAGGTGTATGTGCAGGGTGGATTCTAAGAGATGCAATAGTCTATGCCAAAGCCGAGAAACAGGGGGGCAAAGCCACCAAATATGTAACATGGTACCTCTGTCTGGGCAACCCCGCCAACATAGAGGCGAGCACGTCGGGAACATGTGAGACAATCTAGCCGGGGTGAGGTACCATCTACAAGTTAATTTCTTTTGCAGCTCAATATGGTTGCTGCAATGTGATACCCCTCGCATCGCCTCCTCCGAGTCCAGCCACATTTCAAGAGGGAAGGAGGCGTCCAACTCTCGCTCCCATGCTAGCATATGTGGTAATTTGTTTTCCCACAGATGAGCTAAAAGCAAACTATAACAAATAGAAATCGTACCTCGTTGGGGGGAGAGTTTGGAGCAGAGTTGGACAGTCGGATCAGAGGAGGAAACATCAATGGTTATCGAAGACGAGCGAGATTGCAACAGATGTCTGATCTGTAAAAACTTGTAGAACTCGGAGGATGGCAACGCGTACGTAGAACTTAGGTCTAAAAAGGTCCGGAAAGAACCTTTGTCGAAAAGATCGCCCACCTTTAAGGGATAAAAAGCATACCAACACGAGAGGTTCAAATGCGGAATCAGTAACTCAAGAGAGGAAAGCGGAGTTGCTTTAGTAATATGCATTAAAACCGGGTTACGTTTAGCTAAGTGGGACCAGGTATGAAATGTACACAGCGTGGTGGGAGGGAGCGACGGAAGCTTCGGTCGATGAGAAGAAGGTAACCATAGAATCTGGGCAACGGAGTGTGGACGGACATAGGAATTTTCAAGGGCCACCCATTGCGGTAAATGTCCTTGGTAATGAAATAGAGTGGTTTGTGCCAGAATAGTTGCATGGTAATAAGATAAAACATCTGGTGCACCTAAACCCCCCTTGAACCTGGGAGAGTGGAAAGCGTGTGTGGAGATACGTTTATGACCCTTGAAATTAATAAAAGAATTGAGAACCATCTGAATTTGATATAAAACTTTACGGGGGACAACGGTCGGGACTGCTCTAAAGATGTATAGAAGGCGTGGCAAAAGCATCATTTTGACAGAAGCTATGCGCCCTAACCAGGATAAATCAAAGGGGCGCCACCTATCTAGATCTTGCGAGGCCTGTTTCCAAGTGGAGCAAATGTTAAAGTCATTAAGCTTAGATAACAGGCGAGGAAGTTTACCCGGCCGTATATACTGATGAACTTCCATACATGACTGAAAAGATTAAGCTACCCCCCCCCCCCCAAATAGGAGGCCTGGCGTCCAGACTCAGAGAGGCTGTTCCTCTCGCTTTATTCTTAGGCAAGTGGCCTCTATAAACATAAGTGTGCCCATTACTTGATGTTTAGAAAAATTAAGCTAGAGGATTCTTGCACTGAAGAAACAAGCATTTGTCTCCTGAGACCGCTCCAACAGGTCTTCACTGAAATAAATCCTTCCCCAGGAAACAAATTCCACACAGCTTATTCTTACATGTGGAGTCAGCCACCCATGACTTTAGCCAAAGGGCTCTTCATGCAACTACTGACAAGGCAAAGGTCCTAGCCACCCTATGAATAGACAACAGCTCACAAAAGTCCACAGCAGCTGAGATATCAGTCTTAGGTCCAGATCCTAACTTCCTCAGTCTCTGCAGACATAACTTGAACAGCCTACAGCGGCTGCCGCAATACTAAGACGGCCGCAGCTGACTTGAAAGCCTTCTTGACGGCTCCTTTTCTGCCGTCCAGTCCATATGCCCCTAGAAGTGAGCATCTTCCAAGGAATGGTACATCATCTCATGGCCAGCCACACCTGCCTAAAGAATTGCAAGATAGCCGTCTCGAATGGAAAAGGCTACTTAACTCTTTTAGATGTTTGAAGTCTTCCCTGGGGTGATTTCAAGGTTCTGTAATCTGACTTTTGAAACAGGAAAAGTTCTAGGCCTCAGAGTAACTGGCAAAGAACTTTTTAGCTCTCGTCAAGACCTCTTCTGGCATCTCCAATGTCATCCTTACAGTTGAGTTCACTAGAGGAGCATACACACCTTCACCTCTGGGACAAACCACAGGAGGGGAACTTGTCCAAAGGCTCATCACCAGGGAGGCCCAGGCAGTCATTCCAGCGTCCACCCCAGGACCCATGACTGGCTTTAGGCCCCCCAATTGCTCTACCGGGAGGTATCTGACTGTTTAACGGTTAGCTAAATGTGCAGCAATTCTAAGTGAAAAATCACTCTCTTTAGTTCCACACACACACACACACAAAAAAATATGAATGCATTTGTAAAAAGACACTTTAATCAACATAACTTTAAAAAAAATACATGTAGTTGCTACAAATGTCCTTCTTAAACACTATTTTCAGCCACTTGAATCAACCAGGTCCAGGTTACCTCTTCTTAAACCCATATTTTTTCCTCTCGTAGAATAGATCTGTTTTAGAACTTCCCAAATTCACAATTTTGGGACAGCCATCTCTCTGGAAAAAAATAAACCGAATGGAATAAAGTATTAGAACTGAACTCTGATATTAAAATTAAGCCACATACATATTTGAAATACACAAAGTCATCCAGGTGTATTCTGGTTATTCTATCCAGTTAACTGACAAAGGAGCCTGGTACATTGGACACAGAAGCTGAATACTTAAATAAAAAAGGTAAAATAGCTCAATTATTCCACAGAATTCTTCTGCAATAAAATATTTCATATAATTGAATATAAGGTGCATGGATGTCAGGAATAAAGGGCTTCTTAAAACCCCAGGATCAGGGTTTATAATCTCTACCTAAAATACTGAGAGCTGCACTCATCACTTACATCCTTCTCCTGAATTGTGCACTCCTTACAGTAGTAAGCATCAGATACACCGGGACCTCCACAGATAACACAGCGTCCCTGGTAAGAGCCATAGTTGCACTCATCACAAATCCGGACAAGTGTGCAAGGCCTTACATAGGAATCACAGATCACGCACTTTCCATCACCTGAAGGAAAAAAAAATTAAGGAAAACGTGACAAAAAAAAAAGACTCAAACCTGACTCTATCCTCTCAACAGAAACGGTAGTTTTACATCTTACTATATTGATCCATTTTAAATTCAAAAAAATCTCTTAATTTGTAGTTATTTTTTTTATTTATAATTGCATTACATAATAGGGTTGATAAGACATAGGAATCTTTATATTTGAAATATCATAAAACACAGTGTCCACATCAATGGCAGCTGTATATTAGCTGTTTGGTGGTTATTCTGGTTCTGTTAAACAGACAAACACACTGCCGACTTATACTGCCTTGTGGTAAACCACGTAACGATTCCATAAATCACCTACCCAGACATGCTAATGAAAGTGTATGGATGAACAGACTACAGTAGCATTGCTATAAATGATCAGCTCAGTGTGGTGATTGGTCACCAAAAATATCACAAATGAAAACAATGGCAGCCTCTAGGTCGGCAGATAAAGGAACTATACTTTCACAAAATGAGATAATACCAAGTTTTCTTCAGTGCTGATCTACATTACTGTATACACCAAGATCATCAGAGTCCTTCTGGGTGATTAACAATTAGCCATTCGGCAGTATAATGAGGAGTATGGTTGTTTGTCTAGTAGACTGGGCTAAGAAAACAGAGCTAGAACACAAATGGATATGGATGTATGAAAGTATACTGTAAAAATAACTAAACAGCATTTTTGAACTTATGTTTAATCACATGCTAGTAATTAAATTTGGTGGCACTTTCCCTTTAAACTAGCTATCTACGAGGAGCTGAATTTACCCAGGAAGGAAAATAGTCTCCCCGAGGTAAAGTGTACACCGTCTATAAGGGCGTCCGCCAAAATGTAACTGTACAAAAACTATTAAAATTGGCGGGACCTCCCAGTTCTCCCAACCTCAGCAAGGGATGGACAATTTCAGAACTACATACAGAAGTCTGTCAGCATAAATACTGTTTTTATTTAAAACATAGATTAGTTACTCGGATCCTTAACAATAAGAAAATAGAAACAGGAAGACATAGCAAAAACCACCTTTGTTCTTACTAGTAGATACTTACATTTTTCACACAGTCTGCCGATGGCTGCAATGGAAAGAGAACATGTTAATCAGCAGTCACACCCGATACATATTACAAATGAACGTATGCATTCACCATATTATATTCCTACCAACAAGAAGTTACAAATCTGTGTTTCATGTAAAACGTTTTGATTTCAAAGGAAGCGCCTTCCTACCTTTTTCACCCCATTTTGGAAGAATGCATATTAACTAGGGCTGCAACAACTAATCGATAAAATCGATAATAATCGATAATGAAATTCGTTGGCAACGAATTTCATTATCGATTAGTTGAATCGATTATTATCGATTATAAAATGAGGGTTTTTTCAGAGCAAACGCTCTGAAAAATCCCCCTCATTATATAATAGTTTAGTCTGACTCACCGTCTCACAGCAGCAGCTCCTACTTACTCCCCCTCCCTGTAATCACTGTGACAACTGGCCCCGCCCCTTCCTTCTCCAGGCCAGAACCACATGGCTGTGACACTCATCTAACTGTAAGTATGTGTGTATATATATATATATATATATATATATTTGGGCTACTGAAAGTTAGGGGAGGTGGGGGTTAATTTAAGGGCAGTTATGGTTAGTGGGGTGTTTAGGGTTAATTTAGGGGCAGTTATGGTTAATTGGGTGTTTAGGGTTAATTTAGGGGCAGTTATGTTAATAGGGTGTTTAGGGTTAATTTAGGAGCAGCTGTGGTTAATGGGGTGTTTGGGGTTAATTTGAGGCAGTTGTGGTTAATGGTGTGTTTAGGGTTAATTTAGGGGATGCTGTGGTTGATGGGGTCTTTAGGGTTAATTTAGGGGATGCTGTGGTTAAGGCAGTGTTAAGGGTTAATTTAGGGGCAGTTATGGTTAATGGGGAGTTTAGGGTTAATTTAGGGGAATCTAAATCCTGGGGGCAGTGAAGTGACATATCTGGGGGTATAAGGTATATACAGTATATAAGGCATATGTGGGGAAGGCAGTGTGGCATGTCTGGGGAGGACGGAGTGGTGTATCAGGTTGTATAAGGCATATCTGGGGGTAGAGTGGCATATCTGGGGGTAGAGAAGTGGCATGTCTGGGAGGCAGGGTGGCATGTCTGGGGAGGATGGAGTGGGGTATCAGGGGATATAAGGCGTATCAGGCACAGTGGCAGATGTGGGAGGCAGCGTGGCGTGGCAGATGTGGGAGGCAGCGTGGCGTGGCAGATGTGGGAGGCAGCGTGGCGTGGCAGATGTGGGAGGCAGCGTGGCAGATGTGGGAGGCAGCGTGGAGTGGCAGAAATGGGAGGCAGCGTGGAGTGGCAGATGTGGGAGGCAACGTGGAGTGGCAGATGTGGGAGGCAGCGTGGAGTGCTGTGGTAGGCAGCGTGGCATATGTGGGGGGGCAGCATGGCATGTCTGGGAGGCAGCGTAGCAAGCCTGGGCTCAAATGTGCATATATTGGGGGGCTGGTTGGGAAATAAAGACAAGAAATGTATTATCAAAGTTTTTTTATTCTGCTGTTTGTATTTAACATCATTTGTTTAGTAAATTATTTTAAATAAAGGAAAAATTTACATTCATTTTTTTTATCCGATTAATCGAAAAAATAATCGGCCAACTAATCGATTATTAAAATAATCGTTAGTTGCAGCCCTAATATTAACACCTTCTCAACCAAGGACGTACTATGTCTAGGCAAACAAGGACGTAATAGTACGTACTATGGTTTTTAGAAACGCCATGAAACAACCTGGGTTGTCCTCTGCAAATAATGGAGAAGGCCCAAACAGATTTTCAGCAATTCTCTTTCAGGGATGTCAGTCATGACAATACCGCAAACAAAATTAAAAGTACAAAGGTTCCCAGGGCGTCTATCCAGGATGTCCTGAGACCTCTGATGAGCCCCCTCTGGAGGCTGACCACAAGTAATGCGATAAGCAATGCCAGGCAACAGAGCCTTCTGTGAATAACACAAATGGGGCATTTAATTAAAAATTAGACATATTTCATATTAAGAATAATAATAATGACATACTTAAGTGAGACTTAAGGTTTACCACCCAGTTTCCAAACATAGATCCATTAGTGTAAGTCTGTCAGACCTAGTTTTGCCATACTCTTTGAATATGTACTCTAAGGAGTGCTGAGTAAATTGCTGCCGTTATATAAATAAAAGATTATATTACTAGAAGCAAAAAACTCGACAGGGTTAGCCCTTGATAATGTATAGCGAACGTGTTAAAACTGCAGCTCGCCTGCAAAGTCAGTTTAGTGAAAGCCCTATCTGCAAGTTGCTGGGAGGAAGCAGCAGACACAAAGTGTGGACAATCACATTTATAAAACCTCACTACAAAGAGGCCTAAGACTCACAGCACTCTTACGTAACCACAATCTACAAAAACTAACACTAAACGTACATCTGTTCGGTTATGTGAATAAGCTTACGGTACACATTAACCCTCTGTTCTTAAAGGCCATGCATTATGAATAAATGAGAGTCCGCCATTTCTGAACTAATCGGTTTGTATCGTATCCTTTCGATGAAAAACACGCGAATATGTTTTCCGCACGAAAAGCTCGATCACTACATCTGTAACCAAACACTCACCCACTCCAGCCTGCTTTCTACAGAAAATCAAATCAGGGTGATGTTTCGCCATACTGTATCGGGCGCCGCATACAGAACACCCGCGCTGCTTCTGCGTTCCAAGCCTCGATCTGAATCCAAACGACTCTCACATCCGCCTCGAGGTTACCAATGGAGTGTTAAATGCTCGAGACAGAAATGCATCTTGCAGTGTTCTCTAACACTTTAGATTGACCGCTGTAGATTGAATTAAACTAACTTTCCGAGTGTCATACAGACATATGTGTTCCTCTTGCTAAGGAAAGGTGAATGGAGATGCGTATGAAAAATGTGTACTGTTATATATGTGTTTATATATACCCACCAACGTCCTTTTATCAAATCAGTAAAAGACCCATCCAGTTAGCATAAAATATGCTGTTTTAGCATCAGCTGCAAAAATGAGCATATGCCCAATAATATAAATACGAAACCAATAAGCGAGCCATAATATTCCGAGACCGCTCTATTTTATTATTGAACAATGATTTTCGTTTGGTGGCAAGCATTGCATTGGATAAAAAATGGCCTTGCACTCATATAAGCATAGTCTCACCATACTTTTACTCACCGCCGCTAAGGCGACGATTCGCAGGTTTTGGAAACAGCAGTGCTCCCCGCCGATCTCGGCGTGGCTCTCCCGGGTTAACTTTATCCACCAGATGGAGGAAATGGTTATGTCTTCTAGGGGTCTTGACCACAAGCATGGCCTGAAATGGCTACCCTGGCAGTCCTTTTTCACGTCTCCGTCATTCCACTCACTCATCTCTAACACTCCAACCGCATGACCCTCGATATTCTCAACGGCCAGACCCCTTGGGTTCGCTTCTTATTTTCTCTGACACCTCTCTTGGTAGGGACAACACCTTAGATCTAGGCACCTACTACTTACCTTATTTGAGTACAAGCACTTTGGTTCCCACATCTCCACCGGACGGGACGGGACTTTTGGTCCCACATATTTGAGTTTCTTTGTTTTTTTATGTTTCATTTCATGTATTGTATTATCAGGGTTTTCACATCCGCAGCTAGGCATTCTCATCACACAGTCATCTCGGCGCCCGATGGTGTTGTGATTCGTATCCAGATACCCTAGATCGACCTACTCAGTAATAGCAAATGTGTTTTTTATGCCATGCGACTTTTGTATCCTCTCGGGGTACGGGTTGTCTTTTGACTCTTTTATTTTATGGTCCGCACTCTGTACCTGCTGTATCACACACCCATTATTTCTGTACCTATGTTGTATACTTTGTGCAGACTGTCATGATACCAATGTATCTTTACAATGCCTTGTATCCTTTTTACATGTCTTTTAATAAACTGTGAACTGTTAAAAAAATAAAAGGCCTTGCATGCTTTAAAAGTGAAAATAACTATGTAAAGGGTACATAAGAAAACAAAAAATAGAGGCGATTAAACAGATTGTAAATATATCATATATTGTGCCCATATCTTTTCATAGGAATGGCGGGTGTTGGACACCATGTGTGAGTTCCATCTTGTGGGGGATTCACATACAACTGGTGTCTACCTATTGACAATTTAGTTCCTAAGAAAATATATCATGCTAAGGGGAGTGGACGCTGGCAGAACTGGTGTCGTCCCAAGTAAAGACTGGGCACCTTCCACTTTGTAATTTTGGGCAAGTTTACCATATGCTACATGATTCTTATGCTATGACAATCCCTAAGAAAATATGTAATCACTTTAAAAAGATAAGGGTTTCTCAATAAGGGTTCTTGTTCCATCACTTGTGAAAGATGACTTTTTGGCAGGACATTCTTCCCTCTTTCACTAATAGTAATAGGTGCCTGCAAATAATTATTGATGGTAAATGACTTGATCTTTTAAATAATGATTTATTGAGTTTTTGGTTTAAAGAAATCGGTAGGCAGGGGAGTAAGGGAATGGGGGAAAGGGAGGAACAGAATGGGGAGGGAAAAACATGACAGGAGCAGCAATCCCCGTCGCAGCGGGGTATAAACAAATCACCCATTGTAGGTGTACTACAGAGGTCATTTTAGGTCACATTTATTGCTATCAAATAACAACTGGTCTGTAGAAGTCCATCTACAGCTTTCTCTTGCTGCTGGAGAAGCCTGAAATAAAAGTGGGTTAGGCCAGGGGCGTAACTAGAAGCCTCAGGGCCCCGGTGCGAGAATCTGTTAAGGGCCCCTCCCCAACCCAATCTACCCTCCTCTCACACCATCTACACCCTCTCCCCCCCTTCTCAGGCTATCTACCCTATCCCTACCCCCTTCTATCTACTTTTTTTCCCCCTTTTATTCGCCAACCTGACCCCCCCCAGTTATGCACATCTGCCCCAGGCTTGCCACTCTGCCCCTGATATGCCTTTTAACCCCCTATATGCCTCTCTGCCTCCAGAAATGCCTTATACCCCTATACGCCACTCTGGTTAAAAGGCATATAATGGGACAGAGTGGCATATAAGGGGGTATAAGGCATTTCTAGAGGCAGAGTGGCATATAGGGGGTTAAAAGGCATTTATAGAGACAGAGTGGTATATAGGGGTTAAAAGGCATTTATAGCGGCAGAGTGGTATATAGGGGTTAAAAGGCATTTCTGGAGACAGAGTGGCATAAAGGGGGTTAAAAGGCATATCATGGGGCACTCTGCCTCCAGAAAAGCCTTATGCCCCCCTATATGCCACTCTGCCTCCCCGATATGCTTTATACCCTCCTATATGCCACTCTGGTGAGAGGAGGCGGAGCTTTCACCCTTCACGCTGCTCCCATCACTATGCGGCCATCAGATTGCTGGGAATGTAATCTAAACAGCCGATGCGTGCTGATGCCGCCGGCCGGAGCTACTTTAACACTTTTTTTTATGTAATATGGCAAGCTGGATCGGCTTGCCATATAAAGTAAAAAAAATAAGTATTAAAGCAGAACCGGCCGGCGGCATCAGCACACATCGGCCGTTTAGATTACATTCCCAGCAATCTGATGGCCGCATAGTGATGGGAGCAGCGTGAGGGGTGAAAGGTCCGTGCGAGGGGGCGGAGCTTTCACCCTTCACGCTGCTCCCATCACTAGGCGGCCATCGCACACAGCTGCTGGGTGCTGATGCCGCCGGCCGGCGCTGCTTTAATACATTTTTAAAATGTAATATGGCAAGCCGGACCAGCTTGCCATATTAAATTAAAAAAAGTATTATAGTAGCGCCGGCCGGCCGCATCAGCACCCAGCGGCCGCTTAGATTAGATTTCGGGCAGCCTGGGGGGCAATTGTCCCCCTGCCCAGCCCGCCCCTGGCGCCGGAGGCAGCTTCAAATCCCGCTCTGCCGGCCGAATCTACGGGCCCACCGGGAAATTTCCGGTCCGGCCCTGCTTGGGCCCCCTTGAGTGGCAGAACTCCAGGGCCCGGTCGCAGTTGCGACCCCGGTAGCTCCGCCACTGGGTTAGGCCTATCACTTACAAATGAAATACAGACCAATAGTAGTATCAGCCTCTATCACAGCTGTAAGGGCGCCGGCCGCTAACCATACTCCCAGCTCCGCCTCTATTCTGCCCCCCAAAAGGTGTTTGAATTTGGATATCTGAAATGTTGAGAGGTATGTGGATGTTGTAAAAAAATGTTAAGGAACATAAACTGGAGGGAGCGAAACTATACTTACTGTCTTTTAGTAAAGGCTTTGCTGAGAACTGGAAAACAAACGTAGGCTATGTGAAGAGGAAGTTCCTTTGCTATAGCGCTGCTTTATATGGACTTTTTATAGGAATTCACAAGGAGGGTGCCATTCAAAACATTTTGCAGCTAAAGAGTTGTGTTAAGGATGCTTTGTGACTTGCTAGGAACCTGCCTGATACTGAGAAAGGGACAGGTCACTGTGCATGACATTTGGTGAGCCGCAGTTGCTTAAACACTACCCTACAGTATCTTTGATATTCTCCAGGAGAAAAACTAATCCTATCCCCGGCGTCTGCCCTCTTAGCCCCTGGACTTTTGTTGTATTCCTTTCACCCCACTCACTCTTTACCTACCATTTTAGATTGTAAGCATGTTTCAGCAGGGCCCTCCTCACCTATTGTTTCTGTAAGTCAAATTGTTATGTTATATACTACTTGTTATGTCCTGTCTACCCATTGTAGACCGCTACAGAATATGATGGCGCTATATAACACAATAAATAAAAACCCCTAATACCCAGGTGCAATGATGCATTTACCATTGGGCCTAGGCCAGTGATCCCCATTTGCCCCCTCCTTGTCAGAGTCTGCATTGCCTTAAAAGGCTTGTTATAATGAAATATGGGATATTCCCCCTTACGAAAAATTACTGCAGTTTTTCTGAAGTAATACTGCTATTTTTTGGACATGAAAAAACTGCAATACTGCACTTTTACTGCAGTATTACTGCACATTTACTGCAGTTTTACTGCATTTGTACTTCACTGTACTGCAGTTGTACTGCAGTTATTTTTGTACGGAAGTACAAATGCAATAAAGCTGCAGTACATTGAACTACAACTGTAGGTTTGCAATATAAAAAAAAAAAAGTGCGGTAAATGTGCAGTAATACTGCAGTACAGTGAAGTACAAATGCAGTAAAACTGCAGTAAATGTGCAGTAATACTGCAGTAAAAGTGCAGTATTGCAGTTTTTTCACGTCCAAAAAATAGCAGTATTACTTCAGAAAAACTGCAGTAATTTTTTTGTGCTCCTGAATATGACAGATCAAAGATCTCCCCTGTAACTGGCCCATTGAGCAGCAGGAGAGCGATCTACCACCCGGTTAGGCAGCAGGGGGACTGCCGCCATAAGCCTTCACTGCACAGGTGTAATTCCTACCGCTATTCCACAATCTATGTGCTCCTGGAACATTTTACTTTTTTGCCATTCCTTCTATATACAATTGTATCAATATATGCTTGTTTGTGAAGGTTTTACGTATAGTGTTTTTATTCACTGTACATGTTATAAACATATATATTTGGTTTATTGGACTAAGCTCAAGATCCAAAAAGTGTAAACACTATTACAAATGAAGGGTCGGTGCCCCTATTAGAAATTTTCAGGCCCACTATGAATTTAGGACTATGTCCCCACTGTGTCATAGCCTATAATGATAACCTCCAAGGTGCCCTCCATGTTAAAATAAAAAGCCTCCCCCGTTGTCCCTTTTTTTCCTCAGGGATTTTTGTCCATATGGACATGACGGCATCACGCAGGTGCTGCAGATTTGTCGGCTGCACATCCATGATGCAAATCTCCCGTTCCACCACATCCCAAAGGTGCACTATTGGATGGAGATCTGGTGACTGTGGAGGCCATTGGAGTACAGTGAACTCATTGTCATGTTCAAGAAACCAATTTGAGATGATGTAAGCTTTGTGACATGGTGCATTATCCTGCTGGAAGTAACCATCAGAAGATGGGTACACTGTGGTCATAAAGGGATGGACATGGTGTCAGATATTTTATGATAGAAAACATGTATTCCATATATTCTGTACTTTACATGAACACAAAATGGAGTCAGAGCCATTTTATTTTACTTAATCATGTAGTGATTATTTCTTTTTGTCCTTGTTCCCTCTATAATTGAGAACAAAGGAGTATTCATGTATAATGATGTTTCAGCGTATATATGATACAATTAATGTTATCTTCCATGAGAAAGTTAAGGAGTAGACACTGCATATCCTTAGGAATGTAAATTGGAATGGGGGATACATGGTAAGACTACCAAGACCTGAGTTATTATCTAGGAAGTAACACCTGGCGATAAGGGTGACCAAGGATAAATTCCAAACACATATGTAATGGTTTTAAGTTAATTCTTAGACCAGAGCGTCTCTCACAGGTAAATTAAGAAATTACAACAGTGTAAATATGAGTAGAAATCCTAATTATAATGGGTAAAACCCACCGTTATGATTGGAGAATTCCAATCAAGAGGTGGAGGCTTTAATAAGCCCTGTCTTTAAAAGTTTATGTCTTGAATAAAAAAAAGAGATCTTACCTTAAAGAAGGCACCCTGAAATGGACAGACCCTGACGGATTTATTCACCAAATTTACCCCAGAGAATTGGAATCTTAAGATTCTGGCACCATATTCCACTCTTGGAGTTACTTTGAGTTCTAACCTATATAAAACTGGTAGAAAGTTATATTCTTTCCACTTAATTTCTTGCCAATGAACCTGGATTAATTTCTACAAGGACCAGGTGGGACAACAGCAACAAGTGGTGGTAATTCTAATTGTTTTATTATTCTGAATAGAGGTGAATTTTGTCTTCTTCGTATAGAATTCCCTGTTTCTGGGAAATAGTATATTGCATTATTGTATATGACGGCTTGTGAGACTGCAGCTTATAACCCGTGATAATAACAATAATGAAAAGGTATTTTTACCTATAGATGAAGTTTGACATTATTTGCATCTATTAGGAACTTCACTAATACTCTTAGACACAATTAAATTATTTTTAATTTGTTATATTAGTTGAACTAATATTAGAGAGATAGTGATATCTTTATTACTGCCCTGATTATTATCAATTTTTGGTTGCTGAGTGGGATGGAAATTAATTGTGTGTTAGACTCATAAAGTAGTAATTCATATTGATAACTATCGATAATATACTGTATTTGAATTGATTCATTTTTGACATGTTTTAAGAACTTTGTGTTTTATATTATGTACTGTTTGACTCATATATAGATTTTATAAATTGTATTTACAATATATAATATTTTTGATTGACTATCTTGGTGATATATATCTGATTTGAATTATGATTTTTGGCGATCTGAAAGGATTTAGGATCGGAGATAAAATATAGGGTATCTCCTTAAATTAGTATTGTGGATGTGGTACTACAATATTTGGTAGCGTCGTTATTTTACGTATGTGATAAAATATTGGTTTTGCCTATGTTGTCTCATTAATATCCCTAACAATGGTCAGCAACAATACTCAGGTAACCTGTCACAAAATGTGCCAAGAAAATGTCCCCCACACCATTACACCACCACCACCAACAGCCTGAACCGTTGATAAAAGGCTGGATGGACCCATGCTTTCATGTTGTTTACGCCAAAGTCTGACACTGCCATCTGAATGTCGCAGCTGGAACGGAGACTCAACGGACAAGCCAACCTTCTTCCAGCTTTCCAATGTCTAATTTTGGTGAGCCTGTGCATTCAGAGATGGTATTCTGGATAACTTGGTTGTCACAAGTGGTTATTTGAGTTACTGTTGCCTTTCTGTCATCTCAAAGTCTGCCCATTTTCCTCTGACCTCTGGCATCAACAAGGCATTTACACCACACAAATGCCGCTCGCTCGATTTTTTCTCTTTTTCGAACCATTCTCTGTAAACACTAGAGATGGTTGTGCGTGAAAATCCCAGTAGATCAGCAGTTTCTGAAATACTCAGACCAGCCCGTCTGGTACCAAGAACCATGCCATGTTCAAAGTCACTTAAATCTTCCCCATTATGATGCTCGGTTTGAACTTCAGCAAGTTGAACACGTCTACATGCCTAAATGTATTGAGTTGCTGCCATGTAATTGGCTATTTGTGTTAACAAGCAATTGAACAGGTGTACCTAATAAAGTGGCCAGTGAGTGTGTATATATTTATATATCAATGAATAGCAGTAATAATAATAATAATATGATCCCATACCTATCAATGGAATGTAACAAGGACTGTTACATTTTAGATCTTTTTATTTTCCAAAAATCCATGAAGGCCAGTGACAGCACATGGAGACCGTAGTCCATACACAGGTACTAGTTGTACCAATGATTTGGTTAGTCTACCTGAACTGAAACACTAGTAGCCATCATGACTAGTGATCTAGTCCCAGCTTCACCACATATCCTCAGCATTCACCAGGTAACAATGCTTTGTTTGCTAAAAGGAGTGAACCATTTCTGTAGATTCAGCTACAAAGAGAGTGCCCTCTGAAAAAAAATCTTACACATAGATTCTTTAGTATATCTACTGCAGCTGTGAGGAATACCAAGGAGACCTGGAATAACAAACTGTATCTAAACTAGATTAACTGTAGGAATTAATAATGTTTGGTTTGAATTCAGCCTGTTATAATGACACATGGGATATTCCTGTTTGTGTCAGGTTTTGTAGTGCTACGAGTGACCCGCAGTACATCTATCCAAGTTCTGTCACATTACTCCTCTAGTCACCTTCACCTGGTAAAATCACTCAACAGTCACGCGCCACGAAATCCTTTCCGGTGGGTAAACATATCTAGTCAAACGTAAATGTTTTTTTATTATGTATTGCGTAACTAGTGCATAATTACGCTAACATTTTTATGTAAACTAAATATGCATTTTATTCTAGACTATAAACTATGCTGATGTTCGTTTACAATTCCACAACGTATCCTTTCGTTCGCTCCCTGTCAGGACTTCGTTACGCACTAAAATTTTTCTCAGGGACCCCGCCCATTCTAGCATCTATAAGAAGCCTTGTCGTGACGTCATGGTCATGTGACCTCATCTTTGTCAGTGAGCAAAATGGTGTCCTACAGTCTCCTAGCTAGCCGGTTACAGGTGAGTGTAGAGCGAAAATTAAAGCTCGAGGAAGCACCTTTCAATTTAAATGTAGTGTCGGGTGATGCGTGTTATAGGCCCGTACGTTTGGTGTGTGTTGTCTTTGGGATATGTCGTTTGTGTGTCATACTTCGTTATCACGAGGTCGGTGTGTCCCTGACGGGTGACCCGGCTTTCGTCTCCATGGTAACAGAGCTATATAACTTCTCCCGCGCTGTACATTATGCCTGTCTTATAAAACGAGGGCTTATTTGTAAGGATGCTCTTTATTGCCGCTACAGTTTGAGTTCAAGGTGACCCTCAAGGTGACCTCAGAATCTGTGGGGGCAGCTTCAGTCTCCGAATAATTTTCTTCATATCCTCCTATGGATATTAAAATCGTGTTTCTGAAATGGTGTTTGATGGTCAGTGCTGCATTTTGCAGGTTATTCTGTATACATCTGGGAATGGTGATATATTTCATGTCTGACTAATTCTTACTCATGTGAGATTAATTGATCACTAGATATCAGTATTAACTGTTTACCTGCTGCATTTAGTGCATCCATTTACTGTCCCTAATATCTTACACCATGCCGTTTATTGCTGCGCAATGTTTCTGCATTTAAATATACAGTCATAACACCACATATGTTGTATGACACATCACATTCCATCATCACCTTAACCTGGTAACCTGTAACACACTATGGTTTATTCAGACTGTAAGAAAATATTCTGGGAAAATAACTTGATCCCTTGCATATGTCCCATTGGTAAAGATCACCTGGATTAGTTGGCTCTGCAGTGCAGTTTTAAGTGCGAAATAGGTCACTATTCCAAATTTTGTATGGATCAGAGCAATTCCACAGCTGCTATCTAATCAAGTTTAAATAATGCTGATCCTTTAATGAATCTGAATGAAGCTTTGTTGGAGTTTTCTTCAAGTGAAAGTTTGGTAAAGGTGGAGTAACGCTGCCATGCATGCCAAAGGCTGCACCGGGAAAAGGGGCGGTTTACTGTCCCTGACATCACCGGGTGCAAATTAATGTACATGCAAATACAGTACTTAATGGAAAAGGGATTTGACTTATAAAATGGTAAAATATCTCGTCAATTTTTATTAGTTAAGTCACTGTAATATAGGCACGGAATAAGTAAATACTGTTTTTTTTCTATGATTTCTGTGGGTTTTTTTGTAGTATGTAATACATCTTATACTGGATATGATACCCGATTGTTTTTTTTTTTTGTAAAGATTTAATTTGGCTGCACCACCTACCTAGAATTCATTCAACCTGCTTTTAACACCTCTAGTCTTATTTTATTTCTAATTACTTTTTAAATATTTTTAGAATTTTTGTTTTTACCTTGATTATGACTGTTGCTGGCCAGAGTGATAAGCAAGCAGTGTTCCATTGCCATATGTTGCTGATCCCTGTACCTATGATCAATCTGCAGTGGGAGCTCATCAAAATTCTCTGGAGGGTCTGGACAGACCTTTTGGAAACATTTTTAGTTTGTTTATGGCAGTGCCAGGACTGACATCGCTGACAGAAGATGCATTATCTGCTTCACATGTAATTGATGTGAGTGCTGTTACATTAGATCAGTGAACAGGAAGCTAGCTCCTGTTGATAGGGGAGACCTCAGCCTGACACCCTGATCTCCTGTATACTGGCTGGGAAATGTCCCCTCTGGTGCAAACTGCATAAGACAAACTATTATGTCGTCGGACACCTAGGGCTTCTGAGGACATAATAATGTATGTTATGACGGGGTTAAGCATACCACTATAACAAACTTATGGCTGTCTTGGGGATTGTGAATCTCTAATGAATATTGTCATGATTAGCATACAGAACAGCAAATGTTTGAGTTGCCACTGTGTAGGCCATGGGGAAAGAGCCACAATTACATTTAGGACATATTTTTAATGGTTTTGGTGAACCCTCAAACCCAGCCATGTTTTCCTTATTCTAAAAAGCTTTCTAGATGGAAACAACCAACATCACGAGGAAAACAATGCTTGTAAAAGTTTCCTGAAAGCGTGCAGACAAGAATAGCAATCTTTATAAAGGAAAATTAAATTTCTCCCAGAAAGATGTCTATTGTACTGGCCAAAATGTTGTGCTTTATCAAAAGCTATTGTAACTGATGCCCAATTAGCATTATGGTGAATATATTCTAGGGCTGCAACTAACGATTATTTTAATAATCGATTAGTTGGCCGATTATTTTTTCGATTAATCGATTAATCGGATAAAAAAAAACAATATGCAAATTTTTCGTTTATTTAAAATAATTTAATGAACTGGATGTTAAAAAACAACTTAAAATTTACATTAACATTCTTATTTTGTTATGATGTAATAAAAAACAATATTTTCAAAGTACAAGAACCCAAACACAATATTTATGAAACAAAATAACCCCAAACATTCTGAAAAGAGGTGGACTATTACTGTTCAAGAAACTTTGCCCCAGCCCTGGCACTTTGCACCCAGCCCTGGCACTTTGCACCCAGCCCTGGCACTTTGCACCCAGCCCTGGCACTTTGCACCCAGCCCTGGCACTTTGCACCCAGCCCTGGCACTTTGCACCCAGCCCTGGCACTTTGCACTCAGCACTTTGCACTCAGCACTCAGCACTTTGCACTCAGCACTCAGCACTTTGCACTCAGCACTCAGCACTTTGCACTCAGCACTTTGCACCCAGCACTTTGTATCCAGCACTTTGCCCCAGCCCTGGCACTTTGCACCCAGCACTTTGCCCCAGCCCTGGCACTTTGCACCCAGCAAGCACTTTGTACACAGCACTCAGCACTTTGCACTTTGCACCCAGCCCTGGCACTTTGCAGCCAGCCCTGGCACTTTGTACCCAGCACTGGCACTTTGCACCCAGCACTTTGCACTGTGCCCCTGCACCCAGTCTCCAACTCTGCCCTGCACCCAGCCCCCACACTCACACTCACACTCTGCCCTGCACCCACTCTGCCCTGCACCCACACTCACACCCTGCCCTGCATCCCCACCCCCACTCTGCCCTGCACCCAGTCTCCCACTCTGCCCTGCACCCACACTCACACCCTGCATCCCCACCCCCACTCTGCCCTGCACCCAGTCTCCTGCCCTGCACCCCCCACCCCCACTCTGCCCTGCACCCCCACCCCCACTCTGCCCTGCACCCACACTCACACCCTGCATCCCCTGAAACCCCACCCCCACCCCACCGTGGACCCCCACCCCCGCGAACCGCTCTGTGCGAATGGAGCCACTCGCACAGAGCGAACCGCTCTGTGCGAATGGAGCCACTCGCACAGAGCGAACCGCTCTGTGCGAATGGAGCCACTCGCACAGAGCGAACCGCTCTGTGCGAGTGGCTCCATTCGCACAGAGCGATTCGCTCTGTGCGAGTGGCTCTGTGCGATCTGTGCACATAGACATGAAGAATACTTACCTCCGGAACGCGTCACATCCGTCACGTAGCTAGAAGGCGGAGACTGCAGAGCGTGTAGCAGAAGCGGGGAACGCTCGCGGAGGTAAGTAAAAGGAGCCGAGTGCTCCAACAACGAATCGATCACTCGATTAATCGATAACGGAAATCGTCGACAACGATTTCCGTTATCGATTATTATCGATTTTATCGATTCGTTGTTTCAGCCCTAATATATTCACAACAATATAGTGCAACTGGTTAAACAGTACATCTTACTTGTAATATTTGTGGATGTGTATAGTTCAAGAGAAACAGACCAGTCAGGTGCATTATTCAAAGATGGTCTCAGTTTGGGTCAAAGTGAGATGAATGTTTAGGGTATGGGGGAGGGGTAGAGAAAAAATGGCCATGAGAATACGACAGAAGCAGTGGAGTAAAAAGGCAACTTTATTTGTGTCACTAGTCAGCTGCCAGAAACATTGTCCTTCCGGGATTGATGCCACTTTACCACATACGAGGCTTGTTTTGCACGTAAGCGGTCATTGCCGGTAAATGTGCTCTTTATGTGCGTGTTCTTCTAGATAATTATTGTATGTGTTGTCTGTAGTTCACAAATGACAGGCTTTTTTTGTTTGTAGCACGCACTAGGCCATGGAGCCCGCAGATACCATGTTTCTGCTGCTCTGTGCCAGAGAGCGAAGGTATCTATGAGTCACTTTGAGCCCAACGAATATGTCAGCTATGAAAAACTGGAGAAAAACATCAAGATTGTACAGAAGCGGTAAGAGCTTAAGCCATTAAATTTGAAAAAATTTGATAAATAATGAAAAAGAATTGGAGAGAAATTAAGTGCAAATGTGAGCCCTAGAAATGTTTGAAGAACTGTTGAGTTTGGACAGTACCTGAGCAGGTCCAAATCCCCAAAAAGGGAACATTGTTTGTGGTCATTCACTGTATATATCAGCTTGTTTTCTTTCTGTTCTCCCTTGTTATCCCAGCTTGGACCGTCCTCTCACGTTATCTGAGAAAATAGTCTACGGTCACCTTGATGACCCAGTCAAGCAAGAGATAGTTCGTGGTAAAGCCTATCTGCGTCTACGGCCTGACCGGGTGGCCATGCAAGATGCAACTGCCCAAATGGCCATGTTGCAATTCATTAGCAGTGGGCTACCCAAGGTAGCGGTGCCTTCCACCATCCACTGTGATCACCTGATTGAGGCCCAGCTCGGAGGTGAAAAGGATCTCAAGAGAGCTAAGGTATGCTGTGTGGACAGGAGTGACTTTCCTGGGGCCATATGTACACCTTTTGTAAATAATGCTTAGCTCCACAATGTAAAGTCTGCTTCTAAAGTTTACCTTTACCAGAGTGTTAACATCATCTTGAAGAGAACCTGGGAATAGAGTTGTGTATAAAATGATTCTGGTTTTGTTTTTTGTTTTTCTTTTAAAAAAGGCTTTGTGACTACCACAAACCATTTAATTCTTCATTTGACAAGGATACTCTGTAGATTAATGTGGCAATAAGACAAATTTTTAAATTTGGCACCGGCATCATATTTTTAATATTGCCCCCAAAATGGTTTGGACTGTAAAGACTTGTCTGTGCAATATATATATATACATCAATATTGTACTGTGTGTGCATAACTGATATGGATATCTAGCGTTAGATAGTTTTTCTTTTGTAACTTGCTCTGTTTTTATTCTAAGTTAGTCTTGCCTTAAAATTATTGCTTTGTTTGTTTCAATTGATATTTATATATAAAGCTGATGTTCTATTTTCTTTTGGTAAATAAAAGGGCATGTGTAGAATAGTCCAGTGACATTCTACCAGTAGGAAAAAGGGAGATTTTATGTATTGTGTGTGTGTGTGTGTATGTATATATATGTATGTATATATATATATATATATATATATATATATATATATATATATATATATATATATATATATATATATATATATTCTCTCCCATGTTCATAGAAAATGCAGAAATCATGATTTTATTTTAAAACAATGGTTTTATTTCATGAACATAGTTTAGACCTAGTTCTCCTTTTGTCTTCCACTTCAGGATACAAACAAAGAAGTGTATGACTTCTTGGCTACGGCTGCTGCCAAGTATGGTGTTGGTTTCTGGAAACCAGGCTCCGGCATTATCCATCAGGTGAGACTGACAGATGGACAGATTTACAGATGGTTCCAGCAGTGCTTAATTGTCTATGGTTTGAAAATATGTCTATACTCTGATGCCTATGTTGCTATTACAATATGGAAGCTACAGGTTTATGAAAGCTATAGTTGGAAGGCACTATTTAGTATCGTTAAAAAGCTGTTCTGACTCTTTTGACCACTTTATACCAGCGTTTCGTACGTAGAGTTTCTTTGTGCAAAGACTGAAAAGCTGTGTCTTCGTTGAATGTTCACGCAGATTAGGCTGTTCAGTTGGATACTATGGCGAGACATTTTCAAACTTTGCTTAACTGGAACTTTTTTTTTTTTTTTACAGTTCAGTTTATTAAAAGACATGTAAAAGACATACATGGTACTGCAAAGATACACTGGTACCATGACCGTCAACTGCAACTTTTTACATATAACTCTGTATATATATTGTCCTACAAACTCCATAAGGCAAAGGATCACGTTCATGTGATTTATTAGCAGTTTCTAAGTCGCTCAAGGTCACACTTTAGTGAGTAACTTGATCATGCTAAACATAACTCTAGTAGCAGTGTCTCCTTTTTGGTCTTGGCATGCCTAGGTGATTCATTTTGCTTGTAGTCCTTTGCAGAACTGTCAGAATTGCACTTATAAAGCCTCACATGAGGATTGAATATTGTTTTGGGTAGATTTGTTTACCCCCTCAATACTGATGTGGTTTTGTTTTCAATGTATAAACAAGACGTAGGTGCCATATGCTTCCTGTTGATGATCATACTAATGATGTATTTTTAAGGCAACCATTCATAATACACATTTCTCTCAATGTTAGATCATTCTAGAGAACTATGCCTACCCTGGAGTTCTTCTGATCGGTACGGACTCTCACACTCCCAATGGAGGAGGTTTGGGAGGTATCTGCATTGGTGTGGGTGGAGCTGATGCTGTAGATGTTATGGCTGGAATACCTTGGGAGCTTAAATGCCCAAAGGTGAGTACCTAAGGTAGAAACAAAAAATGTGATGGCAGATAAGAACAATTTTGTACCTCCAGTCTGCCATGTTTTTCCTGCTGTAAAGACTTAATCAGTCTTGTCAGCATAGCTTTAAGCCCATACTAATGCACATTTAAGTTCCCTCAGCATGTTGATCTCTACCACTTTTAATGGGGTGCTGTTCCATTCACCTCTTAGTAATGTAAAACTCCCTTGCATTGCCCCCTACCCTCTTAGATTATGACCTCTTTTTTATAATGCGTATCCTTTGAAATAAACGTTTCTCGTGTACTATATGTTCCTGTAGTTAAAGGTTTTCTATTACATCCCATCTCTTTCCTCTAAGCTGTACATATTGAGATTCCTTAGACTTTTTATCCTGCAAACCACTTACCATTTTAGTAGCCCTGAACCCTCTTCAATATGTCAATATCTTTCTGTAGATGTGATCTCTAGAACTGATTACTGAAGACTCTATTTCTGCTACTAATGCCTCTAGAATACAATCCCGCACACTCCTCGCTTTATTGCATTGCCTGCTTACCTTTAAGTCGTCAGAAATTTCTCTCAAGTACCTTGGCTTCCAAAAGCTATATTCTGCCTTGGGATTTTTACACTTATCGTCAAACTGTAGCTACCACGCTTTAGACCGGTCTTCTAATTTACTTAAATCATTTGGTTTGTTCCACTAGAAATATCTAACCTGTTGAAGACCTTTTTGTAATGTCTGGAGAAAGACATACCCAACCACTAAAACCTTTGTAACATCGCTAATAAAAATGCTATACTACCAATACTGATCCCTGAGGTACCAAGCTAGTAACTTTTCTCTGAATATACATTATTAAATACAACCTTTTATCTCCAGCCACTCAACCATTGCTTTATCCATTCAAAACACCTGTGGGACTTGATCCATTTTTTTTTTTGCTTGTTAATGATTTCATGTATAGAAGGAAAAATGCTATCCAATTTTAAATGGCTACATGTGAAAAGTAAATGCTGCCTCAGCTCAATCAACCAATTAGTCAAATGTAATTGTTAATTTGGTTCAATTCACTAGACACGCCTTGGCAAGAATACTTCCAGTTCTGTTTAATCTAAATAGAACCAGTCTTGCTAAATGGTCTCAAAGCAGCACACGATTTTAGATCCTTAGAAATTTAAGAACAGATGAGAAACAAAGTCATTAATGTCTGTGTTTACCACACAGACATTAATGACTTTGTTTCTCATCTGTTCTTAAATTTCTAAAGATCTAAAATACAATCCATAGATAAAGTTAGCGCATCAACAACTCAGTCCAGGTCCTTTTGTGACCTCCTGGGTAACATGTAAAGAACTCTAATGTGCCTCATGTCAGTAGGTGTTCCTCATGCCACAATAAGAAAGAGACGACGATAATAGCACAGGGAGCTAGGCGAAAGCTACTGCTGACTAAAGCTCACATAAGCTAAAAACCTTCTTGATGATGCCCAAGACTTTTTGGGATAATATTCTGTGGATTGACGAAAAAATTATGCAGTTTCTGCCACCAAGGGTGCCTCAGCAAGCTGTTAGGTTTGGGTAGGGAATTGCGTCTTCACATTTGTTCTGTACCTTGAATAAATTCAATCATTTAAAGGCTGCATTTTGTGCTTACTCTCACACTGCCTTTTTCTTATATTAAAATTAGTTGGATGACATGAAATATTTTAAGTGTGACATGAGCAAAAATCTGCAACGGGCAAATACCTTTTTTGCAGCATTGTACTTCATGGTAACTTTTCTGTCTAAAGTACCTCCCTGCATTAACATGTGACATACGGGTTGACTTGTATATCTTTATATTTAGGTAATTGGTGTGAAGTTGACGGGCAAGTTGTCTGGCTGGACTTCCCCTAAAGATGTCATACTGAAAGTGGCGGGAATCTTGACAGTAAAGGGTGGCACAGGAGCCATTGTAGAGTATACTGGACCCGGGGTGGACTCTATCTCCTGCACAGGAATGGCCACCATCTGTAACATGGGAGCTGAAATTGGAGCCACAACCTCAGTGTTCCCATATGGGCAGCGCATGAAAAAATACCTAGAGAAGACTGGGCGAGCAGGTATTTGCAGTCTCTTGTATGATGTGAATCAACTTCTTTTTTTTTTTTTTTTTTTTTATTATGAATGTGTTGTATATTCTAGCCTGCTCTTAAGTACACAAAGTAAACTTCATTTGCATAGACAAGATTATTCTCCTGCACTGGCTCTTTCAACAATACACTTTCAGTAGCTAACTGAAGAAATTGCTATTTTATTATGAATGAAAATGTTTTGTTCCTCTCATTCTATGAACAAATGTCACTTGACTCCACTCTATATTGCAGTGGCATTGAGCTTTAAAAACATTGTCCCCTCAGTGTCCTTAAAGTTTATGATGCTTTTATATGGGAGATAAAAAAAAAAAAATCAATCAGATACACATTATTAAAGTTGTGTAACGATACTCCGAAATTGTATTCTGCATAACATTTTACATTTGCATTAATGTCAGTGCCAGGTAGTTAAGCACTTTCAAATGTTTGTGTGCCAAAAGAATAAATTAACTTTGCCCTGTAGCTGCTTATTAGCCAAAGGATTGGAGTATGGGTGTAACCTCGCTGTTCGGCACTCTGCAGCCGCTAACCTTATTTTTGTTCATAATGTTTTTGGGCTTTTTTGTTGCCTCGACTTGTACTGCTCAAGTGGTAGAATGTTTTGCTACTTCAGTATGTACCTGGTCATCTTATGTTGATCAAAATATCAAATTCTTATTTTGGCCTCTTAGAAAAAAAGTTCTCCTTTTGTTAGACCGAATGTAAGATTAGCCTAATTAGGTAAACTGCATAGCAATATTTTGTTCCAATTTACATCTGGTTGTTTTGCTAAAATAGTTTAAATTTCACATTTGTCTTCCCCTTGTCCAAAATGACTTTTATTTCATGTTTCAGAGATTGCATCTCTGGCAGATGAGTTCAAAAGTAACTTGGTACCTGACGAGGGGTGTGAATACGATCAGGTGATTGAAATTAACCTTGATGAGGTGAGTCTCTTTGGTTAAATCTTCTTTATTTTTATTTTTTTTTCTCTATTAAGGCGGTGGAACATACAATTTTACATGAATATTAGTAAGTTGGGTCTCCTAATAATTAGCTGGCGGTTATTAGCCATGCAGGTTTCCATAAAGTAGACCTGTTCTGTTGATTGACCTACTAGTGCATTTTCTGTTAAATTACATATATTGGGGAAAAGTGTGTGTAAGCATGGTTATGTTAAACTAATTTCAGTTGTGGGTGTGTCCTATGCACTTTTTTTTTTTTTTTTTTTCCTTTCATCCTCTCTAAGAAACCAGAAAATGACTTTCTTAGCTTAGTTATGCCGGTTAAGAAAGCCATGCTAATTGGCGTACATAAAGCAGGTTCTGAAAAGCGTACCGAGCTTTGAAATGTAGTACTTTACACCAACCCCCAAAAACCTGAACAACGATGTATTTGATTTAACATGGTTTTAATCGGTTAGTGTCCTAGGATGTTTTTTTTTTTCCTCTCTCATCAACTTTCATGTCTCGTAACAGCTGAAACCACACATCAATGGTCCGTTTACTCCTGATCTTGCTAACCCAGTGTCAGAGGTAGGAGCCATTGCAGAACAAAAGGGCTGGCCTCTGGATATCAGAGTTGGTAAGTTTGTTCAGGAATTTCTAAGGGAATAGCAATGGCATTTTATATCATAGCAAAACATTTAAGAATGTTTAGCACATGTAAGAACCACTTCCAGGGTAAGTAAGATCCATTTACTTCCTCCTAGGTCTCATTGGAAGCTGCACTAATTCAAGTTATGAAGATATGGGACGAGCTGCAGCTGTGGCCAAACAGGCTCTGGCACATGGTCTCAAATGCAAGTCTCTATTTACCATTACCCCAGGATCTGAACAAATCCGTGCCACCATAGAGAGAGATGGTTATGTGAGTATTGTGTGAAATTACCAGATGGTAATTTGAATTATAATATATATATATATATTTTATGGAAACTACACAGTAGAGGATTGCATTGGGAGGCGGGTCCCGTGCCAAAAAACTTGCGGGCGGTCTTGCTGGGATTGTGGGTGGGAACGGGCAGTCAGACACTGTACCTGCGGGTCTCGATAATCCCGTACAGTCCCGCAAGGCTGCCTTCTCGCTGCTCCCTTACAGTGTCTCCTCTCTTGCTCCACCCAGGAACAAAACGGAGTCACGTGATGTGACGTCACTTCCCGTGACTCCGCCTTGTTCCTGGGCGGAGCAAGAGAAGAGACGCTGTGAGGGAGCAACTCAAGGGCACTTCAGGTAAGGAGGCGGGCGGGATTGGCCACAAATGTGGCGGGAGTGGCACACACATTGCGGGAGCGGGCAGCATTGGGCCAAAAATCACCGGGAGCAGGATTAAAAAAGCAGTCGCGCACAGGGCTCTACATCACGGTTCAATCTACACTGTGCTTGCACTTAATAAGCGATAAGTATTATACACATAGGACTGGAAGATTAGAATTAGAAGTATTGTCAAACTGACACACCAGAGGAAGAAAATGCCCTTTCAGGATGTTAACCTCTTCTTTTTGACAGTCAGCAGTTCTGCGTGATGTGGGAGGTGTTGTACTTGCAAACGCCTGTGGACCTTGCATTGGACAGTGGGACAGGTACACTTGATTTTACTAACCACTCATTCTAAAATACATCTGGCGTGGGCTACTATTGCTAGGGATGCATGTGATCTCTGTTCTATAATGGCACTTGGTGTCACAGCACCATAGTTCCTGAATGGAAGTTCAGGCTTTCTCTACCTGACTACATCCAGGATCCATCACTGTAGTGTGAACCCTGCTGTTATATCCTTGCTTATGATCACACATAGTATGAACAGGAAAGCAGACTTGCCAAGAGCAACATAAAAGGGAGAAATAAAGTGTAATCAACCTTTTTGTTCTATTTCAGTATTTTTATACTCTGAGGGGGGGGGGGTGTTGCTAGATTTCAGCAGTGATAATTATTCTGTTTTGTCATTCCAAACTAGGGCTGCAACTAACGATTATTTTAATAATCGATTAGTTGGCCGATTTATTTTTTCGATTAATCGGATAAAAAAAATGCAATTTTTTTTAAATTTAAAATAATGTAATAAAAAACGTACAATTTAGGGGGAGGGGGAGGAGCCAGGAGGCGTAAGTGAAGGGCAGTAACGGAGGCTGTCTGTGCGATGCAGACCCCCACCGGCTGACAGAGAGGATGATTCTCTGTCAGCCAGTAGGGGTCTGCGCAGACAGCCTCCGTTACTGCCCTTCACTTACGCTGAGGCTTCTATGAAGCTGCAGTGAAAGTGCCTGTCAGCAACGGAGGTTCACAAAGCACCAGGGAGTCGGGAGAGAGGCAGAGTGATGTATGGGAGGGGGAGGAGTCAGAGGGGTGTATGAAGTAGAGGGGAGAGGCGGAAGTTGTCTGTGCGCATCGCACAGACACCCACCGGCCGACTGAGGGGAATCCAGGTCCCCTGCAGCGTTGCGGGGGATCTGGATTCTAGTGTTATAATCCGATCTCTGTTTGAGGTCGGATTATATAAGGAGAGGAGTTTTTCAGAGCATTTGCTCTGAAAAAAACTTTGTATAATCGATTCGACTAATCGATAATGAAAATCGTTGTCAACGATTTTCAGTATCGATTTTTATCAATTAGTTGTTTCAGCTCTATTCCAAACCCATGAGCACTATTAAGTCCACAGTCCTGGTATGACATTCTTGTAGCACAAAGCGGTGTGCTTCTACTATTTCCATGTAAATGCAAGTCTGTATCGGGTGTTTTCAAACTAGTTAATATATTTCGATTTTTATCTTTGCGGGTAATCAGCAGTATGTAGTTTAAAATGTGTCAATTATATATGTGTGCATGGGTACATTAAATAAGAAAATGGTTAAAGTTACCTTTGCAACACTACCCAATCTCTTGTAGGAAGGATATTAAAAAGGGCGAGAAGAACACAATTGTTACGTCCTATAACAGGAACTTCACGGGGAGGAATGATGCCAACCCAGAGACTCATGCCTTTGTCACATCACCTGAGGTATTGATGAAATATTTGATTAATAACTGCAAGCTGTGGGAGTAGTCTGTATAACAATGTTTAATTTCCTTATACACTGGTTATAGGCTTATGCTGCATTTTTACTGCAGGAGTCTATATTTTGGCCGGGACTGGGGGAAGTTGGACTAGAAATGGATCTAATAGGATTTTTTTTTCTTCATAATTAAAAAAAAAAAAAAAAAAAACAGATTGTCACGGCCTTATCAATTGCTGGAACCTTGAAGTTTGACCCAGAGAAGGATTTTCTCACTGGTGCAGATGGTCAAAAATTCAAGCTGGAGCCTCCAGATGCTGATGAGCTGCCCAAATCAGTAACTATTATTCACTCTTAACTTTCATCAGATCCTTTTGACATTTGAACAATTGACCACTGTAAATAGTTTGCATTTTATGGCATTTACAGAATCTGTATTTAATACTTTTTCACATATATATATGACCTTGACATATATATGACCTTCAGTTAATAGTTTCAGCCTACATATTTGTCATTATTAGCAACTGTTTCATATAATTGCTTAGTCATACTCCTAACTATATGCCTGCAAAATCCCTTATTTTGTGTAAGTGTACATTGAAGAATTTGTTTTACAAGGGTGGTCACCCCAAATATAACTTTACAATATTTTTCCATACCTGCCTAAAACTTTTGTGCCGTACTGTCGGTGTGTGCATGTATACACACACTTACTTTGGCTTTTTACATGTATGCGTTTAATTTACATGGATATGTAACTGGTAATATCAATGTCCTGTTTCTCACGGATTACCAAATCGGTGAACCATGCTATGTTAACACTGTAGTTCTATAATTAAAATATACATCTTTTTTTTTTCCAAAAGATGGATTACACTGAACACAAGCATCTTTGATTTACCTTTATCCCAATCTGCAGAGCTTTGACCCTGGCCAAGATACCTACCAGTACCCACCCAAAAAAGGGAGCAGCCAGGCAGTGGAAGTCAATCCCTCCAGTCAACGCCTGCAGTTACTGGAACCTTTCGATAAGTGGGATGGAAAGGACCTGGAGAACATGCAGATTCTCATAAAGGTAATGATATGCAAATTGTTTTATGTGATGCTCATGTGTAGCAAAAATAGAATATGTAGATAGTCCAAGTTAAAAATGTAACTTTAAAGTTTCTTTGCATTTTATACTTTTCTTGGGTAAGTTCAGCAACGATATAACACAATTCTTTATTATAGGTCAAGGGAAAGTGTACAACTGACCACATCTCTGCAGCTGGTCCCTGGCTGAAGTTCAGGGGACACTTGGATAACATTTCAAACAACCTTCTCATTGGCGCCATCAACATAGAGAATGAGAAAGCTAATTGTGTGAAGAATTGCATGACACAGGAGTATGGAGCTGTGCCAGACACTGCTCGCTATTACAAGGTAATTCTATACGGACATGGACAGTACTACCAATTTGACAGTTTTTTTTTTTTGTTTTTTTATATAGATTTTGATTCTTTACTTTTTATGAAGAAAATGACTAGTGTATGTCTCCCCAACCCCCCCCCCCCCTTCCCAGGCACATGGACTTAAATGGGTGGTGATTGGAGATGAGAACTACGGGGAGGGATCAAGCAGAGAACACGCAGCGTTGGAACCACGGCATTTAGGGGGCAGAGCAATCATCACAAAGAGCTTTGCTAGAATTCATGGTGAGCAGCTAATTGCAGCATAGGAAACTTTGATTTTTGAAGCCAGATGCATAATCCTGAAAATGTTATGCCAGAGATTTAGCTGGAGTTCACTATCTGCTCTTCAATATATGCAAGAGGCCCTGTGACCTTTTTTTGTGTACATTAAATTACTTAGAGTACTTTAATATGGATAGTTCTTTAGTTGTGTGTGTTGGTGGGTTTAACCAAAAAAAAAATCATTAGGTGGACTGGACAGGAAGTCAGGGCCACTTATAATCTAAACAGTGTTTTACTAATGCGCTAAATTGTATAATTTAATTGCTATCAGCAACAGTAAGTTAAACTCATTATAAATCAATACTCTGAATATAAGAACATTTAAGAACATTTTCAAACGGATTACTTTAACTTTCAGAAACAAATCTGAAGAAGCAGGGACTTCTGCCTCTCACATTTTCTGATCCAGCCGACTATGATAAGATTCATCCCGAGGACAAGATTTCAATTGTTGGACTGAAGGACCTTGCACCAGGAAAGGTAACAACAAAGATAATTAGTCTCAGTCTGTAATATGGGTTATGGCCACAACCTAAGTTTGATTTTTGTAACCAGAGTTTGGAGAACTGGCTCTGTCTAGGTTCTTGCACATGTGGAGGCAGTGTTTTAGTTGGTTCCTCTTCAGTGCTCATTCTTTTCTTGTCCTGAAGAGACTAGGTCATCTTGACCACCATTTTAGATTATCCCCAGTGTAAAAGTGTTTTTTTTTCTGAATGAAAACTTACAATTGCTATTAACAGCACTGCTCAAGAGAACATAATTTTTTTTTCTTCTCATCCTACAGCCCCTTAAATGTGTAATCACTCATCAAAATGGCAGCCAAGAGAACATAATGCTGAATCACACTTTCAACGAGACACAGATTGAATGGTTCCAGGCCGGCAGTGCTCTTAACCGCATGAAAGAGCTTCAGAAATAAGAACACCACATTTGGATCTTTGTTTTTGCGATTAACATAGCACTCATTCCCAGAAATATCCGCTATTGTCGTAACAACTTCTGGCTAGAGCACTTAAAATTCCCCAACCGTCCTTGGGTTCATAAAGAAAAATAATTATCTGTGTATATTTTTAAAGACCTAATGTTGCCTCTGCTCCTAAATGATAACGCCTTCCATCAGTTGATTTCCATTATTTTTGTATTTATTGCCCGTTTCTGTGGAAGCTGACCTTGCTAAATTATACTTCAGTCTGAGAAGGGTAAAATAAAAAATGCTGCATTATAAAAATGGACACTAAGTGGGGAAACTATAACTTGGCCTTATGTGCAGGTTAGGTTTTGAATGTGTCCTACCCACTTGTCAGTGATCATCAGTTCCAAGGATATTTGGGGCTTTATTCCTGCAACCTCTTGTTCTCCAATGTCAATGAATCTGCTTTGCATTCAGCTTCAAATTACCTTTTTGGTATACAAAGGGACATGGCAAAATGTGTGTGCAAACTAATTTTGGTATACATATAAAAGCAAGTTTATATAAACCCATTGGTGGTGCCCTTTGAAAGAAAAAGATCTGTGAACTAACTAATCAAAATAAAATTTCTGTGAATGGATATTAATATTTGTACAGTAGCTTTCTGTGTAGAAACCAGGTGGGGTTTTTTTTTTTTTTTCCCCCACACAAAAGGTTAGCTTTTATGTAATTATCGGGTTTGTTTTACTCTAACCCATTGTAGTGCAGGTAGTCACATTTCTCAAAATTCTGGGTAAGTCTTCAATCCTGTCTCTTCTGTTTACATGGCGGGTGTGTACCTAAATTGATGCATGTAAACTCTGCTTTCAAACTTGGACGAACAATTTTTGGAAGTGGACTAAAATACATATACAAATACGTATATGGAGACTCTACCGGACACAAAACTCAGCAGGCCTACTGCTGGTGTTTCCTGTCATCTGTGTAGTCCCTATTGATTTATATAACGTTGGTAAAATATAGATCTGTGTGTGGCTGTAGATGTGACTTATCTGGACGTTGCTAAGGCGTTTGATATGGTTCCACATAAAAAGTTACTCTACACATTTACAGAAATGGGCTTAGGGGCAAATGTCTGTATTTGGATAAAAAATTGGCTGATAGAATGCAGAGGGTTGTGAATGGATGTTTCTCAGCCTGTACGCAGGTATTAAGTGGGATGCCTCAAGGTTCTGTCCTGGGTCCTCTTTTTAATTTGTTTATAAATGATCTCCCAAGCTGCATTGAGAGCCATGTCACGGTTTTTGCTGATGACACAAAATTAGGCAGGGTAATTGAGACTAATCTTGATGTTTCTTCTTTGCAGGAGGTTTTAGACAGAGTTGGGCAGATGAGGTTCAACATAGATGCAAAGTTGTGCATTATGGTTAAAATAATAAAACTGCAACCTATACTTTGAATGGAATATCCCTGGGGGAAACTACCAATGAGAAGGAATAATCGTAGACAACAGACTTGACAGTGTGCAATGCCAGCAAGCAGGTGCAAGGGCCAATAAGGTTTTGGCATGCATAAAAAGATGTATTGATATTATCTTGCCTCTTTACAGGTCGATGGTAAGACCTCGCCTTGAATATGCGGTACAATTCTGGGCACCAGTCCTTAAAAAGGACTTTATAGGAACTAGAAAAGGTGGAGCTAAAAAAATTGATAAGGGGATTAGAAAATACTAGCTATGAAGAGAGACTAAAAAAGTTAAAATGATATACACTGGAAATATGTCATCTTAGGGGAGATAACATTATATACATATATACAGGGCCAATATAAAGAGCTCTTCAGTGACCTGTTCAGTAAAAGAAACAAAAGGTCACCCTCTAAGACTGGAAGAGCAGAGATTCCATAGACAAAGGAAGGGATTTTTTTACAGTGAGGACAAAGGTATGGAATTTACTGCCAAGGTAGGAGGTGTTATCAAATATATTGGATTCTTTCAAAAGGGGCCTGGATTTTTTTTTTTTGTATGACATGACACACAGGGCTATGAATAGAATGAATATTTTAGAGCTTCTTGATCCAAGGAGAGATAAGATTGCCTCTTGGAGTCAAGAAGGGATTTGTCCACCTGATGGCAGAATTCGAAGTAGCTTAATTAGGGTTTTTTGCCGCCTTTTGGATCAAGAGTAGGAAGGTTAGGTGGAAGAGTTAAACTTTATGGGCTTCTGTCTCTTTTTTCAACCTTATGTACTATGTAACTATGAATGTAAGCCCTGTTGAGTGTCCAGACTGTTTCCCTTTGCAGGAGAGCTCCTGGAGTTATGTGCTGCCTGCAATATTGATTCTCCTGTGACTCGGGCACTCAGAATCAATTTTTAGATCCCAGAGATGTTAACTAGAAGGGAATGGTAGAGAAGTTTTTGAGCATTGCTGTTGCACTTGCGGCCAGATCAGTCAGGATTTAGCAGCCACAACTGGGGGATGTGGCTGGAGGAGCCAGCCAGTTGGATTGTGTTAATGATTAAGAATCTTACGCAAAGGCTTTAAAGGAACCTTCTCCTGGAAGTTGTCCTAATTCTACAAGCACTTTATGTCTCCTAGTGCATGCTACCAGAAATAATGTGGAAACAGAATACTTGAATTTATTTTCCTTGTCGTTTCTTGGAGTCTGAGGGTAAGGGGGGTTCTTCTAGTAAGGGGGGGGGGTCGAGTAGCTCTATCCTTGCAGCATAGGAAACATGCTACCAGAGAAATGGCAAGGAAAATAAGTTAAGAAAAAGTAAGAATTTATTTCCTTGGCAACCATCTTATCTAATGCTGATTTTATATGCCACATCATGGAACAGAGTGCTGCTTTTTTCAGGATGTATACCGTTCTGTGTAAAAGTATTTGCTCCCTTGCTGATTTCTTCTATTTTGTGAATATTTCTCACACTTAAATGTCTGATTATCAAACTAACTTTAATACTAGAGATCCCCCAAGTAAACAAAAAAGGGTACAAATTGCAGTTTTTCAATGATTTTATTTATGGAAGAAAAGGGCTATTCAACCCTAACTGGCCCTGTGTGGAAAGGTAATTGGCATTTTAGTTACTAAATCAACCAATTAGACATTTGAGTTTAATTTCACTAGACCCAGGCATGATTACTGCAAGCCCTGGCATTGATTGAACAGAACTTGTCTTGCAAAGTAAAATAGGCTAAAATGTCTATATAAAAAAAAAATCAGCACATGATGCCGCAATCTAACAAAATTCAAGAACAGATGAGAACATTACTCAGTCTGGGGAGGGTTATAAAGCCTTTTCTCTGGGATTCCAGCGAAACATGGGGCAAGCCATTATCTATAAATCAAGAAAAGTTGGAACAGTGGTGAACCTTCCTAGGAGTGGTTGGCCTTCCAAAATTCCTCCAAGAGCACATGGATAACTCATCACGCAGGCCACAAAAGAACCCAGGCTAACATAAAGAACTGTAGGCCTCAGTCTCCTCTGTTAAGGTCAGTGTTCACATTTCCACAATAAGAAAGAGACTGCAAAAGTGGCATCCATGGGATGCAAGGCGAAACCACTGTTGACTAAAAAGACTACAAAGGCTTGTTTCACATTTGCCAAAAAAACATCTTGATGAGCCCCAAGACATTTGGCATAATATTCGGTGGACTAATGAGTCAAAAGGGGGACAATTACATCTGTCGTAATGGTAACACAGCATTCTACCATGTAAACATCTTACCAACGCTCAAACACGGTGGTGGTGTTAGTGTGATGGTCCGGGACTGCTTTCCTGCATCAGGACCTGAGCGACTTGCCATAATTGATGGAACCATGAATTCTGCTCTCTACTAGAAAATCCTGAAGGATAATGTCTGGTCATCCATTTGTGGCCTAATGGTCAAACACAGTTGTGTTATGCAGCAGAGCAATGATCAGAAGCGCATAAAGCAAGCTGAGTTCTCCTGGTTGATATTGCTCCTTCACCTGTGGATCAATCTAGTGGAGTATATATACCAGGGAGGAACAGAGCACGGTATAAACAGAGGAGCAGTGTGTTGCTCAACCCAATACTTAACACTTGCTTTACATTATACAAAGTATAACTTTTTATGATTCTGTGTGTGGCTGAGAGGCGAAATGAAGAGAGGGAGAGCAGGTGGAGGGATAATAGAATAGGGACAGATAAGATGGGAAAGAGACGAGGTAAGAAAGACAAGAGGAGAAGAGGTATAGTTAAGAAAGAGTAGGTGGGGAGAGAGAGAACATGTAATACCACAATACTTTGTTGTTGTAGACTATTGTAATACTAGAGTGTGTGTAAGTAAGGGATGCTATTTGAGGGGATATGGTGGCTAGAATAGGCAAAATAGTGTTTTCTTGGATAATGTGGCTCATTTTCAACATTCTGCGAACGATACAGCAGAGAATGCTTTATTATGTAGTTTTGAGGCCATTCGCAAACCTAGCATGGTAGTGGTTTCAGAGGCCAGTTCCCGAAGATTGAATTTTATCACAGGTGTAGGTAGATTTTTAAGAGTTCTGAAACTGGCTGCCAATTACCTGCATCATTAGCAGATGCTCTAGTTTCAGAATGTAAACACTGTTAAGGTAACACAGTTATTTAACCCCTTAAGGACAAGACTGTTTCTTTTGCGTAGTACACTTTGGGAGAAAGGCTCTTAACGTTTTTCAGTGTTGCTGTTTAGCTGTAATTTTATTCTCTCTCATTTTGTACACCCACACACATTATAAATCATTATTTCTATCATATCTAATTTACTACAAAAAAACCCTCACTTTTATTTAAATAAATCTTTTACTCATCTTCCAAAACTAATGAAAAAACCTGCTAAATAGCTTCTACTATTTGTCCTGAGTCTAGTAATACCCTATGTTTTTTAAATTGTTTCTGAAAGTTATTGGGCACTAATTACAAGTAGCGTTTTTCTATTTCAAAACCATTTTTTCCCCAAATCCGGTAATCCTTCCCCATGTGCTATTTCGGGTATCTTTGAAGCTGGCCTATGCAATTTACCCCATAAAATCACAGCCCAGGGTATTTCAAATGCTGGTATTTTAACCCTTTCCATGCATTAATTCTACCATTAGCCTCACATTCCTGATCGCTTCCTAAGCTCTGTTTTAGCCGGCTGCCATTTTTTTGTAGGGGGAGGGCTTTCCTCCCTTGATCCACAGCCAGTCTCACTTGTGAGGCCTCCGTGGATGCTGCAAAGCTGCGATGCAGGTGTTTAACAGCAGCATGTACAGGCTTTGTCGTGAAGGGGTTAACATTATAGCAAGGTTATGCTGTTATACTGAACTTCTTACAAAAACTTGTGCTAGACGGAACGCACGGCCGTTTAAAAGCATGGCAGTTTAACGGTAGATGCAGATGACCGGTACACTGCATGGTAAAGTAGCATCAAATGCTCTATCCCACACAGGGGTCCATCAATAGTTCTCCCCATACCACACCACCTCCAGCATAATTTTAAACAACTCTGATATTCTCACTAATCTCGTGGGGACCCAGATACCACCTATAAAGGAATCGTTTAGGAATATGTTTTGACAAGCATAAGTACGGTGTCAGTATTGCTGCTTTATTCAGATGCTGGAGGAAAGTAAAGAGAAACATGTTTCACACTTTTCACAAGAGAAAAAAAAAATGTATTCCTAATTTTTCTTCAAATGAAAAAGCATACTGTACTATAAAAGCATAAATACAGATGGTTACTGGGTACACTTCATTTTAAAAGCTGTACTGATTACTTGCTAGGCATACTTTATGTTTACAGAACTGCATGCAGCATGTCTTATTATATCACCACCACTGTAGGAATGTGATGATAATCTTAGGACAGCATAGACTTGTTGGTGGAGTGATGAATAACCCAAGCACATACTGTTTTATTAATCACTATGGAAAACCTGCACCCTTAACTGCAGTTCCAGACAGCTTGTTCCTGTTCCCGATCTAATATTGTACCAGTAGGCAGTTCACTGCCCACGCTATCTAGCTTCTAACAAATCCTCAGATATTTTGGTCGCATCACACTAACTTCATGGTATTTATTTTCATACCAACCACTATAAGAAAGAGTGTGATTATGGGTTTTAAAATAATCTTTATACTTACACTCCCTTTATCATAACCAAATGAGTTGCAATAAAAAGTGATTTGCAGTTGAGATGTGGAGGTGGCCTGTGAATATATACAAAATGTAATCACTCTCATATAAATGCTTTTCTAACAAAGTGATCTACAAGTTGTAGTCCAACTTTGTAAAGTCAAGCTATTTCCAATTGCACGAAGTGTCTTGAGCAGGTAATGGAAAGTGCAGTATAGCAGGATGACCTCAAGATTCTTCCCAGGCAAAAGACACAATAAGAAACAAACAGACAAGAGCACTTTACCACGCTTTCACCTAGTTTGTTCAAAACATAAAATTGAAACCTCTTAAATTGAATGGTAGTTGTCTTGTATAATGTGTAAGTTATAGATTAAAGCCCTGCCTTGACTTTACATTCCTTACGTCTCTAAACACAGTATGGAATCAATGAGCCAGAAAGGTATATACAAACATGTCAACATAAAATGGCACAAAAAGAGTTCAACACCTGTAGAATAAGAGGGTTCGACAAATCACAGTAACCATGTAAAGCAGGATCCATATATTATACAGAATGGTGAACAGGATATTTTACTGTATGTGAGCATGGATAAAAACAAAAATAAAAGCACTTACTGATAGGACCATGACTTGTGTGTAATATAAAGCACAATAAAGCAAATGCTGTTTAGTGACATTAAACTACACCTTAAGCAAACCAGTAAGCAAAATCTGCTTTTGATATAAGTAAGCTTTGTACAATTGTTATTTTAAGCATTTGAGTGAATAAAACTCTATTACTTGCCTTGCCCCGGATCACGCCCTGCTCTCTGCTCCCTCTATCAGACAGTAGGGCACCGGCAGTGTCCATAACGCGTTGTTGGTTCCTGGCAGTGCTTGACACTGCCAATCCCCGTACGGTCAGAGAGTGAGCAGGCAGCCGTAAGAAATCAGTAATGTAGGTTTTCTACTCAAAAACTTACCATTTGTGCAAACTTTAATTTTCATATATTGGAGGATAGCTTAATTCTTTTCTTAAGGATATTCCTTTTTGTTCCTATCTAATCACCAATGCTATGACAAGCGCATACAACAAAACATTTGGTCAGGTCAAAATACACCACCTGCTACAATCAGAGGCATGATTATAATTAAAAGGCAAAAGGGATCTGCAAAATTAGGAGTACATATAATTAAAGGCAAATTTTAAGAGCTTGATTAGGAATCTCTAAGCCTTTTATTAATTATTCTGTTTATGAGTTGACTTTATTCTGTAATTGTATTTTTGCTGACAGTTGTTTGTGCCATTTAATACAGATAGAGCCCATTTCTCCTCCAGCCATAGCATGCATCTGTCTTTCTATGAGTAATGCAAGTTACTCAACGGGAGTCAGTGAGGTCTTTGTCGGAGGCCCCCATCCTGAAACATCCGTCTTCTGTTATGTTTCAAACTCGTTTGATTTCAACAATCCTTTTTGCGAATTTAACTTTCTGCGGTTTTACTTGCAAAGTACTTCCATGGCTATAAGATGAAATCTCAACGTCCCAAGAGGTGCACAGTTTTTTGTAAGGTGGAAGTAAAGTTTTCTTTCTTTAGTTGTTTGTCCACCAGGAAAGTAAGCCCAGACCTGGCTCACTTATAGAACCCTATACAGGAAATGCAGGTTAATAGAGCAAAGCATTCTGTAACAATTCAAAAAAATTCCATTGTCCCTTTAAGAATATCATCTTGTTTAATCACAATTGCTGGGATAAGGTTTCAGAAGTTGAGATTTTGTATGGTAGCTGATTTGAGGTTAATTTTGTATCATGGGACAAGATATATAGTGCCATTATTTCAAAATATTGTTAGGATTTTCTTATCAAGTGTCATTTTGTTGCAATTATTGGACAACAATTTGGTAACATAAATAAATATGAATCTGATCACATATTGTTTGGCTCAAAACCGATTATAGCACATAAAACAAATAATATACATAAAGATATTTACTACTGAAATATTTGACTCCTTCACCCTTACCCAGAGACTTTGCTAATTCACTCACCACTAAAGTATATGGTGCTTCTTTGCGTTGTATTTCCTCTGTATTTGCTGTGGATGCATCAGCTGAGCTTGGCCCAGTTGGTGATGTATCTATAAAGGTCTCATCTACCACCCGGAAGCGGATGTGCTCTCCCACATCCATGTACAGGTCATGAGCTCCATCCTCTGTCTCGTATTCCCAAACCCACACCTGCTCGGTCTCATCGCTGACAAGACAAATGTTACGGAAAATTCACGGCAGGGTGTTTATGGGACCAAGATGGCACAGGGCAGGCTGTTTGGGGACAAAAATGGCTCAGGTTGGGCTGTAATTTGTGTGCGCGATCTGGGTGCTGGTCAATGTGGACACCGGGGCTGGTGATCTATGCCTGTAATTTAGTTTTTTTTATCTATACCTTTAATGCTGAGTTTATATGTGATTTCCAAAGCCGGGTTTGTGTGTTATTCTGTTGATCTATATCTGATATGCTATGTTTCCATACATTACTTATGTATACCTGCAAATATAGGGTTTGTATCTCTTATTTAGTTCATCTATACCTGCAGTGCTGTTTCCATGTGTTGTTTATTATTAAACTATACCATCAGTGCTGAGTTTACATGTGATTCCAAGTTGATCTATACCTACAAAGCTGGGTTTGTGTGTTATTCTGTAGGACTATACCTGCAATGCTTTCAAAGTCACGGTAGGGTCAGAAGGAGGGCAGACTGCACTAACTCTCACAGCCTTCCCCTGACCTGCAGTAAGTGTGACAAATATTTTTTTTGTTGTTGTGGGAGCTGAGGAAATAATTGCCTAGGGTCCAATTTTTTTCAATATTTAAAAGGAAAAATGTTTTTGTTACAAAGATTGCACTGTTAGCTGTTTTTTCCTATAGTTAATGTATTTAAGGTACCGTATATTCCGGCGTATAAGACGACCCCCAACTTTTCCAGTTAATATATAGAGTTTGGGCTATACTCGCCGTATAAGACTACCCCTATTTCCACGCACACCAAATAAAAATTGTGAAGAGAGCAGGGAGATAGAGAGCAGGGAGAGGGGGCTGCTTCAAGGGAGTCTGTCACCTGATCTGAGCATTTTAGACCGCTCAGGTCAGGTTATAGACTGCTTTGGCCACATTCCAAAAGTACCGTACCTTTTCTTAGTGCTGTCCCTCGCCGAGATCTTCCAAAAAAGACTTTTGATGAGGTCTGGCAAGTGCCCAGGGGCAGCGTTAGTGCAGCAAGAGCGGCGCTGTGCCCAGAAAAACACGCCTCTTTCACTCGTCTGGCCCGCCCCTTTTATCCGATTACCTCCTTCTCTGCCTCTCAGATCTTGCTCCTGAGGACTGTAGTGAAGCAGCGCAGGCATGCGATCTGAGAGGCAGAGAAGGAGGTACTAGGATACAAGGGCGGGCCAGACGGATGAAAGAGGCATGTTTTTCTGGGCACCGCGCAGATTCTCCAGTCCGGCTCGGTAAGTTTTAGTACCCGGCCTATAAGACGACCCCTGACTTTTGAGAAGATTTTCTCGGGTTAAAATGTCGTCTTATACGCCGGAATATATGGTACATTATTGTTACCAGTGTTTCCAGTTATATTTTATTGTACTTGTTTGCACTTGAACATGAATAATTTCTAATTAAAACTAGTTGTTTGTTACAATTTTTTTTCCCTTTCTTTTTTGTTGAGGGGGGCGCCAAAGAAGTAGTCCGTACAGGCATCCTGTACACCTAAGGCCGCCCCTGCTCACAGACTTTAATGCATATGAGTGTCCTGGGTGTCACTCGAATCCCTCTATTTATTTCCCCTCTTTCTCCACCCCCATCTTCTAGACTTGCAGGACAGGCATCTGACAGCTCAAATGCTGCCTTTCATTGAGAGTTTCAGGGGTCTAACAAGCATATAAAGAAATTATCCCTGTTTATTTCAATGGGAGTGCGTTTTCCGCCAGTGCTTGGCTGCTTGATTCAGGCACCAATTGCATGAAACTTGCAAAATTAAGGTGGTAGTATGGAGCATCACTTTCAACTAAACATATACTAACAGACTTATAAAGTACTTTAATAGGTTGGTGGGGTTGCTTGGGACACTAGTGTCACTTTAAAGATCACATTGCCTCAAATGCAAAGACTTAAGAAAAAGATACAAATGCCATATCTCAATACAACTATAAAGGATACAATTTGGCTGGTTGCTGTAATGATTCTGGTGGAATAACGATGTCATCAAAAAAGCCAAGAGACACTGGAAGAGAAAAAAAAAAGAAAAAAAAAAGATATTTTGTCAGTACCATAGAAACCAAATTCTCTCACAAATTAAATACCAAAACATCATCAGATAACATCACAGAAAGCCATCATATAATTAACAAACCAGGTGATACATGTGATATTAGCTGCCTTCCAAGAGGTAAGTTAACAAGCAACACTCATGGAAAAACTACTTGGATTCCAGAAGAGAGAATGAATAAAGCACTTATTAAAAGGGGCACTCCAGCCAGCATGTGTACTCTAGTGTATATGACAGCACAGAGGTCCCTTTAAACGATCCATGTCCCTTTTGCAAATGTATGGCAGATTCTGCAGAGTGGGTGAATGTTGCCGGCAGTGGTTTAGTTAAGGGTGTTGATTTCAATAGGAGAGCTTATTTGCCACTGATTGGCTGCAGCTTCTACCTGAATGAAGTGCCTTTATTTCTTTTTCCATTTTTCAAGAATGCATATTTAAAGAGTACATTTATATAGAAACACAAGTGACGGCAGATAAGAACCATTCGGCCCATCTTCTTAAGTAAAGTACACGTACCCTTTAAATCAGAAACCTCTTCAAAATAACTGCTCGTTTGCTACTTGTTTTATACACAACACAAATTCCCTTAATCTGAAACTATCTTAACTACCTGCAGTAGTACTTCACCTAGCAGGAGGCAAAGGTCACCTGAACTTTATGCATTATTTACAAACCAAGAGAGCTATGGATCCCAGTTTTAGGTGCTACATTATCCCCACACACAGTTTAACACAAGGAAGTAGCAGTTTTAAACGTTTCAGAATTTGGTTCGAAGACATTCATGTCCACACTGTAATTGGGTTTGTGTTGCAAAATAAAAAAGACAAATATTGGGGGCGCAACTTAAAAATGATATACTGTATGTGGATCTCATAAAATGTGTATTAGCAGAATAATGGAGGGTAACAGCATAATTTTTTTGCTTATCCACATATTAGACTTGTGCATTCAGATTCGTGTGAATTGCTAATTTACTGAATTTTGGTTACTGACGTTCAGGCATTTAAAACGTTATTGAATGTAACGGCTCACTATTAGAGCGACGTTACATCTGATCGGAGAGCTCAGGGCCACAAATTTCGGCCCCAGGCTGCCAGATCTCGGTTTATCAAATTAAGTTTTGGGATTTTTTTGGCTTAATTGCCTTTAATGCAAATTTTATTTTTGGGGTATAATAGTACAAAATCCCCATGATGTGGGGGAGAAGTCCTTGGTCCTTAAGGACCAGTTTTTTGGTGACATATCCCCTACGTCCTTGGTCCTTAAGGGGTTCATGAGTATAAGAACAAATATTCCAACCTGCTGAGAATTGTTTACATTTAACCCCTTAACGACAATCCACGTACATGTACGGGGTTGCCGTGCAACGGGTTAACGACAATGCCGTACATGTACGGGCTGCCGTTAAATAGCTGCATCGCCGCGATCGCGGCGTTTTCGCCGCGATCGGCGGCTTTGCAGCATCCACGGAAGCCTCCCAAGTGAGGCTGACCGTGGATCCGGGGAGGGCAGCCCTTGGCAGCCCTCCCCGGAAGAAAAATGGCCGCCGCCGCACCGATCATGAAAGATCGCGGCGGCGCCCGGCTAAAACAGCTTAGGAAGCGATCTGAATCGCTTCCTAAGCATAAATGGTGTTACTGACATGCCTCGATATCGAGGCATGTCAGCAACACCACCCCCCTACCCCGATCACCTTGTGATTGCTCCGAAGAGCAACCACAAGTGCCATCCTGTAAATGACGTTGCCGTCATTCACAGGATGGCATCAACAATAGAAATGAGTTCATAGAGGGTCTATCCAGACCCTCTTGTGAACTCTCGAGCTCCTCCTGCAGGTTGAATGCAGGTACTGCATCCAACCATGCAAGGTCAATGGAGCCCAGCTCACTAATGAGTGATTAGTAAAAAAAAAAAAAAAAAAAAAAAAAAAAAAAAAAAAATAATATGGTAACATATAAAAATCCCCACTGTCACCAAAAAAAAAATTAATAAGCAAGTCCTAAAATTCTTTATCTTTACAAAAATTCCAGCATGGAAAGAGTTAAAATATTGGCATTACAAATGCCCATAGGGTGTCTCGTATTAAAAAATGCATGAGTGGATGGGATAAATTGAATTGGCCGGGTTCAAAGGTGTCCCAAATATGGGACATGGGGGCAGTAGGATCAGATGTCTAAATGGCCAAAAAATACACACCTCACAAAGGCGGCCTTTTACCTCCCAAATAACCCAACAAACCCATGCATGTGGGGTATCGCTGCGCTCAGGAGATGTTACTGAACACATATTGGGGTGTTGTGTGACACGGACATATACCAGGAGCGATAAATTTATACCTGAAGTACAACGTGTGTGAAAAAAATACAAAAAAATTTACTACCATAAAGTTTCACAAAGGCTGGTGGTAAAATTAGTGCATGGAAAGGGTTAAATTACCAGCATGTGAAATACCTTGGGGTGTCTAGTTTTTAAAAATATATGACTTGATGGGTAAATTGCATTGGCCGGCTTCAAAGATACCCGAAATGGCACATGGGGGGAAGAATTACCAGATTTGGAAAAAAAGGTTTTGAAATAGCAAAACGCTACCTGTACTTATTGCCCCATAACGTGCAGAAAAAAGCAAAAAAACATAAAAACATTGGGTATTTCTAAACTCAGGACAAATAGTAGAATCTATTTAGCAGGTTTTTTCATTCGTTTTTGCAGATGAGTAAAAGTTTTTTGTTTAAAAAGTGAGAAAAAGTAATTTTTTAACAAAAAATCCCCATATTTTATCATTTTTTTTATAGTAAATTAGATGATATGATAAAATTAATGGTATCTAAAGAAAGCCCTGTTTGTCCTGAAAAAAACAATATATAATATGTGTGGGAGCACGAAATGAGAAAGAAGAAAATCACAGCTAAACAGGAACACCGAAAAATGTTAAAATAGCCATTGTCCCACAATATACTACGAGTAATAACCCCTATTGTCCTTAAGGGGTTAAAATGCCTCAAACAGGTATGTTTATTCCAGATGATTTGCTTTCATTGGTTACAAAGTTCACTCACCATGCACACCTTCCTGACTACAGCCTTTGATTTTGCCCATCAGTATCTCATCAAGGAAAGGATGAAAGACCACGTAGCGGAAATGGACTGAAACAGGTGTAAGAAATGAAGATGAAAATTTAGGAAATACGCATATAGAATCCATAGAATTTTATTTTTTGCTTAATTGTCTTTAATGTAATTTTATTTCTGGAATATAATAGTGCACATTACAGCAGACACTTAACCCCTTAAGGACAATGGGCGGTCCCTATATCCATTGAAAACAATGCATTTTGAGCCCGTACATGTACGGGCTTTGTCATTAAGGGGTTAAAATATACATATACGTATGCTAAAGCCACCTTTGCTCTTAAAAAATGTCTTAAAAAAGGCATATGCTGTTCCAACAGTTTGTGGCTTGAGGACAATATTGAAGTATCGACTGATCTAATGTTTTAATATTTGTACCAGTACAAGCCGCATCTAACCTTAAATATTAAACGCTTTGATGTTTTACCTTTTGTATGAGACGCTCCGTCCCCAGGAAAAATAAAGGAATCCTCCAGTTTGGTGATGTCATAAAGGCAGATGCAGAGACCTACATTATATAGAACCTCAAAAATAGAGCAAAACACAAAGTTACCATAAAGGATGATTGGGGTTCATTTAAAAAGCTACCATTGAAGCCAGGACCCTAAATAATTGCATACACAGAATCCAAATGTGTCCAAATGTGTCGATCAGCAAAACACAAACTTAATTATTAATTCTGGAAGCCTGACTTCTAGGAAGCAGTAGCGTATTCTTGCCTAAGCCCTCTTGGATGATCAAGCCCCTTCCAGTGTCCCACTGCACAATGGGCCGGTTAGGTGGGAGATCCTATGTACAGTATAAAGGCTGTTTCGATTCAGCACAGCCACCATAGACTTCATTAAAAGGCTGTGTGTGCCTTTAAGACACAGCGTCAGGATATGAGGTCATATTCCGGCGCTCTGTTTCTTAAAGGCATGCTGCAGCTTTTATTGCCATGGAGAACTACCAACGTAAATATTTTACTGCTAGGAAAACAAATACTGTACATCTACTTACAAAAGTAACATCATACCCATTGATTGATGATCACAAACCTTGTTGGCCAGTTTCTTATTAAGCTCTTCTGCTATGGAGTCGTTTAATTTGCGTTCAAACTGCCACGGAGTTGTCCGAACCGTGTCCATCATTTCAGCAAGCACAAACATGGTAGTCAGTATTTAGTGCTGTATATCAAAGACCAAAGTAGGTTAACACGCACCGCGCCACAAACATATTCCAAAGCAATATAACTTATATCTTAAGTAAGTCTAGATGGCGTTAGTTGCATCGCTGTTTGCATTGCCGACATTGTTCTGAACAGTTCTGGCAAGCTAGCCACGTTTTAAATGAATATATTATATTGTATGGACAAAACCTAAAGTTGTCATAGTCATACAAAACGTCTGTGGCCAGCAGGAGGACTAGTAGACCTATAAAAATGGCGCTTTTACATTCAAATTAGTACTTTACTACACAGTGAGACAAGACACGAGGCATACCTCCACTCTATGCCCTTTATGTACCAATAAGAGCTGTCAATTGAGCGCTCACGTGCGCTGTCCCACAGACTTCTCACTTCCCATCACTTCCGCTCAACTCGTCACCAAGGAAACAGTCCCACCTTCACCACCCACCAATGAGAAATCCTCCAATGCTGAACTACTGCCGCACATGCGTAAATGCGGATCCAGGCCTAAACGCTTCTTCCAGAGATAGCATTTTATGCGCACGCGCTGAACCTGGAGCGCGACCCTGGTCCCTCAAGTATGCTTTACGCATGAGCGAAAGGTAGGCTGGTTGCTTACACTGTGATTACGCCACCCTGACTGTGAATTGCTCAACGCCCTATATTTGCCCTATAAACTGCGTCACTTGTAAATAGTACGCACCACAGGATTATTCTAGAATAAACTAGCAACGCTGGTTTATTGGATTTAATGCGCAGTCTGTTTTGGTCTGGGTATTGTATTTTTAGTCTAACAGCTGTTGTTCCTCAGTACCATTCTAAAAGCGTATGACAGCCCACCAGTCACCCTGTTTTAATTATCTGGCGGTCTAAATACATAGCTGTTTTATATATATAAAATGTGTGTGTTTGTGCTAAGTGTGTAGCTTTCCAGAGGGTAATATGCAAACAATTGTTACTTTAACCCCTTAGTTCCCCTATAGACGTACCGGGACGTCCAAAAAACGCCCACAAAGAAACCCCTATGGACGTCCCGGTACGTCCAGCCTTTCGTGCAGCGTCAGGGACACATCCCTGCCGCTGCACGGGAGACCAGGCTGTCGTTTGACAGCCTGGACTCCCCCCTGCCAGCAGAAGCCGGCATTGCCGGCTTTCTGCTGCCCGATCTCCCGTAACAGCTTCCGGCATGAAAGCCGGTAAGCTGTTACGGTTGAAAGTGCCCGATCGCGCGATCGCGCAGTTGAAACGCGCGATCGGGCATTCCCTTCCGGGTTACGTCACTGCTGACGTAACCCGGAAGGTCATCGGAGGACAGGATATCCCCTGCGGGGATATCCTGCCCTCCGATGAGGCACAGAGACGCTGCGATCTCTATGCAGGTCTGTGAGGACCTGCATAGAGATCACAGTGTGATCGGTGCAGGGGGATCGCGGGGAGGGGAGTGAGAGACCATCTCTCTCACTCCCCCTCCCGTCCTGTAACAGAAAAGCTGAAAAAAAAAAAACGGTTAGTGATTTAAAAAATAATATTAAAAAAATCATTAAAATATTAATATAAATAATACAAAAAAAAATTATAATGTGGGCTGTGATGTCATTGTGACATCACTGGCATGTTCAGGAGGTCCCTAGGAGGACCTCTAACCATTACTGTGTAAAAATAATATATAAAAAATAAAAAAAATGTAAAAAAATTAAAATAAAAAAAAAATTAAAAAAAAATATATAAAAAAAGATAATAAAAAAATTATTAAAAAACCTTACTTCCCATTGCCCTAGCATAACATCTAGCCAGTATAACCCTCCTGCCCCCGTTCACAACCCCCAAACCCGTTAAGCCATAGGCATACAAATTTTACAAAATTGTACACCTAATAGAACGCTCCCTGGTGCTGGGAAAGTCTGGAAAATCTATATAAATTAGGTATTTCTGAAATCAGGACACCTGAATTAATAAACTTGGAGGGGATTTTCCATCACTTTACCTAATTTTGTGAGGATTCAGAGGGAAAATGTAAAAAAAAATTAGTTTAATTTTCTAATCTTCGCTAGTTTTTACTAAATTTCTCATTCTAAATTTCCAGCTAATCATCCAACTATGGTATCAAACGAAAGCTCTATCTCTCCTTGAAAAAACGATATATAGTTTACATGGGTACACTATTCACAGGAAAAGAGAATCATCGCTAAACCGACATACCCCAAAAATGGCAAAATTGCTCTGGGCTTTGAGGTACCAAAAACCCCTGGGATTGAAGGGGTTAAATACGTAATAAAGTTAATCCGCCTTATCATCAACGTTACGATTACTCCGTTGTCGATATCAATATGGAAGCCAACGCGGATTCCAAGAAGACCGCTGTAGCTCTCCTGAATTTAGAGTAAAACGTATTTAAGGATATGTACTATCTTAGATGGCTTTGGCAGCGCATGTGTTAAAAGGCCGTACCGAGGCGATCGCTGGTTGTGACGCTACAGCTTTAATAGGACAGCCTTTTACTAACCCCGCCTTCCTCCTGTCACGGGCGTCAGGCGGAGGGGCGTGCGCAGGATTTACATGCAGAATAACAAGGCAGATTCGGATCGCCGGAGAAGGGTCTCCCACGAATCGGTCGCTAAGGTGAGAAGAGGAGGGTGATGTGCGTCTGTCTGCTAGGCAGCTGTGTGTAGGCAGATCGGTGTAAGAATTACTGTTTAATGCAAACCAAACGCGGCCGTCCTCGGGCTTCCAGCTAGATGTTTGGAAAGCGTTTAGTGTATGCATTCTGTAATATAAAGTATTAGAGGCATCCTATGCCAAGCATTGGAATTTCTATAGGATATAATTTTTGGCTTCCCTAAATACACATTATGCTACAGATCAGTGAAAGATCAGTATACACAGGCCAGTCCTCCATAGCAATACAGCGATTGTAGATATATATTTATATATATATATTTATATATATATATATATTTATGATTAAATGGACATTATAGTTTCTGCAGGCATAAGATTGTGTTTGTGTGCCTTGATGCCCTACGGGTTCTTTTCTTTTGCGAGATCAATGTTTTTGTTTGTTAGCGCTTGCCGTATATAGACTGATTTCTTCATGTGTCACAATCCCAGGAGGGCAGAGTCTCATTGCAGGAGTATTTTTCTTGTAGCCGCCTTGCGTGTTCAACAGAACATGGTATTTAGAGATAAGGCACGGCAAGTTCTGTTTATGCCTGTGATGTTGTGCATTGGCTGCGCGGTTAAACATTAAATACACCTGCTTCCAAAATGAGACACAAAGAAGAAGCAGACGCTCGCATTGGCAAGGCGTTGAGTGTCTTGTGAAATCCACTTGCAGGAGTCCCCGAGGGAGTGTGTTAATAACCATTGCAAAGCAGTGTTGTTGCTGAAATGCTGTTTACAGCACACATTGTGTCTTGGAATATGGCACTTGGCAAAATACCATTCTATAGGCCGATAAGCAGAATTGGCAGCGGTTAAATGACTAAAAAAATATAATCTGATATGATGCCTATTTTCAAATTAAGGAATTAAGTTACTTGATTTAAACGCTTCCACTCTGCCTTTCGTGTTTATTGTTTTATATAGCGTCGTCGTGTCCCGTAGCGCTGTATAACGTAACAATTTGACTTACGAAAACAGGTGAGCTCAAACAAGCTAATGATCTAGAGGAGTTTTGGCCCTCTGGTATTCTGTGTTATACAGATTACCGGGTTAGAGCGAAAGCTGTTTGTTGCCTGTGTGATGATTAGCCTCATGGCTCTGTTGGGTCATATGAGAAGCCGACATGGTGCCAGGAGCTTCTGGACATGAAGTAAACCATTCCAGTATGTGCTGTAAGAGGTGTTTGCAGGCTATGGAAACGGATGCTGTCATTAAAGTAAATGCAATAAAAGAAGGAATCTTTAGCTACTGTTGATGTTTATCAATGGGTAGCTTTTCCACAGCAGGTATTATCTGCTGGTAGGAGACCAGCCTCCAATATTTGTACACAAGGGAACTGTTAGTACTTGGCTGGAAGGTGGATGGTGTTCCTGGGATAGACCCACATTAGTAACACTTTACCAATAACTCATAACCATATTAAATTGTACGTCTTTACATAAAACACAGACTGGTTCGTTGTGTTCTTGGGTTACTGGTGCATTAAGTTGTCCCCTGTTGTCCATCGCTTTAACAAAATTTAACAAAAAGTCTTAAATGACTGCATCATGACATTTCAGTAAACAGGCTTTCATTTCTCAGGAGCATTTGCAGCTCATGGGAAACCTTGGCAGTTAACACACAGATTTGCTAAGTAACTGCCAAAAAGCACAAACAGTTACTGATGTGTGGGAATATAGTATGGTTGCCAAGAGTCGCATGATAACAAAACTTAGAGCTCCTCTTTAGACTATAATCTACAGCTTTTTCCTGCAACTCCACTACTGTGAAGGATGCCTCCTGAGCAATGTTGCAAGGGAAGCGTCTTGTAATGTACGGGGATGTGTTAACACATGCAAGACTTTTTGGAACTCCGTAATCAGCCCTAGGCACTAGTATCATGCATTTTCGATGAGCTGTACATTTTCATCACACCTCCTGAATGCGCATTATGAGCGGCCAACCCAAGGTGGTTTTTAATTCAAGAAGGGACAACTGGTCCTGCATATCGTCAATTTTGTGTGGTTTCTTGAAATCTTAGACTATGGATTATGTAGGACCAGCTCTAGAATGAGACGAATTGACAGGACCCTTTCACCTTTAGGGTCAACCAGGTCTACTGTTTACCCTCATGCATATAGGGTTTGCAGGTCTGAGGAGTGGAGAGCTTGGATATAACATCTCTGAGAGCCAGAGAGGCCGCATGTGTTAGGCTAGATTTCCACTTGGTTTTTTTTGCTAAAAACGCCAATAGCGCCACCTGGCGTTTTTTTAGTGAAAAACGGCTGCAGCCAGATGTTAGCTGTTCTTCAATAGGAAATCGCAAAATGCGATTTCCACTTGGCGTTTTTCTGTTTGGCGTTTTTTCAGTCCTCTTTGGCGTTTTTCTGCTTTTTTGGGCTCTGTGGCAGTTTTTCAAAATCGCAGCATGTTGACACTCTGGCGTTTTTTGCAAGGAAATCTTGGCGTTTTTCTCCAATAGAAGTCTATGGGAGAGAAAAAACGCCATGAAAAAGCCATGTGGGTTTATTGCCTTGGCGTTTTTTATGGCGTTTTTTCCACAGTTACAATGCAGAGGATGGACCCAGTATCTGTGTGTCCTACGAGAAATAGGCTGAAAACAAACAGTTTCACACAAAACAAAGCCCTGGACTGGTTCATATTGAATTTTACACCATTTGGAACAAACATGCCATTACAAACAAACATACCCGACGCATCAACTGGATCCTGCGTGCCAAAAGCAACAGCAAACAATTTGCACCATCATTTGGGGCCAATCTTCCCAGAGGAGCAGACATTCGAAATAAAGCATGCCTTACAAACCACAGAAAAGAGACAAAAGGGTCTACCAAGTAAATGACATCAGGAGAGGGCAGATACTTGCCATTTATCCTAATCCCTTTTAGCTGGGTGAAACTTCTAACTTGTAAAGGCTGGAAAAACTGCCTAAGGTCAAAAAAGCAATTTCCACAGAAAGGCTAAAACGCCAGAAAAAAACGCCAAAACGCAGGTAAATGCAGTGGCAGTTTTCTTGGCAGTTTTCCTGGCGTTTTTCATCAAGAAAAAAACGCCGGACAAAAACCCAAGTGGAAACCTAGCCTTAGGAAGATGAGTTAGTAGCAACAGCTCTACAATGACCTTGGAAGTGTGGGCTCTGGGGTGGTGGCCTCACTTGCCCCTGCATTAGAGTTGCCCTAACCAGCTCATTGTCCACTGTGGGAGATATTTGTTGGTGACAAGAAATTTCCTCTCGTCTGCAATTTATGGTTTAGTGAGTTTCAATTGGGTGCCACCTTGTAAGCAGGAGATCCCGCTATAGCACGAAATGTCACACGGTAAGGTTCCTGAGTAATGTGCTTTTGTGCAACGGGATCCATTTGTAGAGTCAGTTTGGCTTAAGTACCTCTGCTTCATAAGATATTGTGGAACCACACAGAGGCAAACTGTGTTACCTACCATACACTTGTTGTAATTTACTCAGGTCATCATCAATGTGAAAGCATATGATTGACTTAAGATAGGATACATGGGTAAGTGACACCTGAAACACGGCAACCATGTTATCTTCGTTTTCAGTTTTTTTATTTTTCTTTTTTGCTTCAGTTGAACATCTTAGAACCCTTAAAAAAGGTTCTTGGCCAGAGTCCAGAGGAATCATATCTTATTTCTGGAGGCCTTCCTGTTTTATTGTTAGTAGCATTGCACAACAAATGCAAGAAAATGAAACAAGGGTGAAATTGGACAAGATTGGGACTCTTATGGGAATGCATTTGCATATTAATATTTCATGCTGTGCAGCTCCCATTAACCCTGTTGGTTTACATAGAAGTTTGGGTTATATTGTACAACCATTTATGCAATGCAGGCAATATTAATAATTAATATAGTGAAGAAAATCATGTAGATTGTCCTCTTAACACTAGATAAAGCACCCATCACAGCTTCAATAAACATCTGGTTATTGACGTGAACAGTGTTCTGCTGATGCACGGTATATGTTAGATGGCAGTATTCTTTCATGGGGAGCCTTCATGCTCAGTGCCATATTCTGCCCTAGTTTATCAGGGAAAGATTGATCAGGCTGATCAGTGGGCTGCGGCCTAATGGTCTAGGTGGGTTATCGTTGATCTGCTTTGTAACTCTCTCATTTATAATGTGCTTTGTCTACATAGACCTCTGTAATATCTCTCCTTTGTGTTGTGTGACCTTTTGAGGCATAGCACTGGGATACAATGTTACATCCTGGTGTTCTGCACAAACAGAAGGTGTTTTGCAAAGATGTACGGTAGGGGGATAGCTGGGGGGGGGGGATTTCTCTGTGGGCAATGCCCTAAAAATACATCACTGGTTTTGCCCAATGTGAGTCTATGTATGTGCCTTTGAAGATGAGTTGAAGACCTTGAAGGTCAAAAGAGGATTTTGAAGGGGGAGGGGGCTTTATGGGAAGCTAGGATATCTATTTCAGTGTAGGGATAAGTTATGTTCTGGAGTACACTTTTGACTAAATTGAGAACAGCTTATGGCGTAGGGGAATACGAAGGACAAGGAGTAAGTACTTAAGAGTTCAAATTTGGTTACTTATTTACTTATTGTGCTCCGTAAAAAGAGATTAATTTGGAGTTACCCCTAGGCAGCGCATACTTGACACAGGAGCGATCCACAGATTAAAGTGAGGTATTGGAAAGGAGTTTTAAGTAGCTCGCTATTTGACATATTAACTTTTAGTCGTTGAAGATGAGCTACCCAAGAAGCAACAGCTGTAAGACATGCTGCAACCTTCTACTTACTTTTAAATGAGAATCAGCGTGAAGAAAATAGATGTAGTACATTAATTTTGTGTACACAATGCAGAGAAATGCTGCAAACTACAAAAGTGATTTAGATCGGTAGATCAAAAGGGATATGGGGTCTAATGTTATGGTCCTTGAGATACACTCAAATGTTTTAGAGAGGAGGGAGACATACCTGAAGATGTTGAGGAATTGAATATGTGCTAGCATGGAGACTATGAAATGTGGCAAATTATTAAGAAAATCAGAAAGTATTGGATCAAGGGAGCTTGTCGTGAGAATGTGAGAGTAAGAGGAGACTTAAGATTCTCAACCCATAGTTTAATTTTATGTGTCAATTGCCAACACCAGGCTGTATATTTATCAGTTAACAAAATAACCAAATCATCTCCTCCATGTGGAACCTACACATTGCCATCCCACAAACCTAGAGGCCAAATGAGCTTGGACTTACATCAATATAGGCAGTTTGCTATTCTGGGAGGAAGTGCCAGAGGTCTGGTCCAAGGGGTCACACTGTATTATGGTAACCTGGCAGCTAATACCTTAGCTTAGATGTTGTAGTCTGTGGAACAAGGGACAGCAGTTCTCTAAGCCACATTGTTTGCCTTTCTGTTTGTACAAGATAATGATCATGCTCTTTCTGAGTAGGAGGCATCTTGCCTGCTGTTGCAATCTCCTTATATAGCTAGAGCAAGTCTGGACCAGTCAAGGCACACAATTAAATATAACTCCAATAACATCGCTACCTGGAATCCTGCCTAATGCAGCTCCTCTAACGTAAAGGTAGCACACAAGTTTGCATGGTTTGTGAGGTTTGGTGTTGGGGACCCTGTACAGACCAGGAATCTTACTGCAACTGGCTGCATTGGACTGGAGCTCTAGAAGCCTTAATGGGGACAAATTTCTTGTTGTTCTTTCAATGCTGCAGTATATTGGGCCTCAATGGCTAGTCAGTTGAGCCACCATTACGGCAGATATATAAATAATATATAATTTATTTTTTTTTGGAGCAACATAGGGCTGTGAGGGACACTGCAAATAGTTTTGAAGGGAACTCAATGTCCTTTTAGTTGGAAGAGACGCCCTTGTCCCTTACAACTAGAAAGCATCCTGATTTTACCTGGGTGTTATAAAGTTTGGGAGGGAACAGCATCTCAGTTCATCTGAGCCTAGTGTATTTTGGAGCATATTCCAAAGCTCCCTGATGCCGCACTGGAGAATGTTTGGCAACTAGACCAACAGACACAAGGGGATTTACTTACTAAAGGGTAAGTTGTCAGGGGAGTTTGTAAGAGAGCAACACTCTCACTTCACTGTTCATTATGAAGGGCCAACAGTAGAGCGTTTCTCCAGCATGAATGGCTAACCTGGACCTGTATAACGATTATGTGTCAGTAAGGAGGCTGAATAAATTTTGCTGAATTAACTGTACATTATACAGGCTGAGCCAAGATCTTCCTGAAACAGAAACGCATTAGGGGAGCTAAGACACAAGTTTGCTGGCAACTCTCCCTTTAGTGAAGAAACCGCAAGGGCATGGACATTCAGGCAGGCAGGACATTCATGCATGTTAGGTGGCTGTGCAGGTACAGACATTGCCCACAACTTGTATACTTGTTCTGGTAGTGCCCTTTTGCGCAGTCTTTGCTCGGAACCCTGGAAAATGAACACAAATCCTCTGTTTTCTATGGATTTATTCCAGGAACTTGCATGTAGGGTGCTATTAAAAAATCCTGGCGCTTTAGTGTCTTAAGGTTGCTTAGTGGTCTGCTAGGAACTGCCTGATCCCGTGGGGTGAACAGGTCACTGTTCGCTGATCCTCTGTTTTAAACACTAGTCTATTATTGGCAGTCTCGAGGAGGAGGAGGATTAATCCCCAGCCCTCTTTTCCTGCCTCCTCAGCCCTTGGTGTTTTCTTGTGTTGCTTTCCCCTTTGCCCCACTTTTCACCCCTCATCCCCAGGTGTCCTTCCTACAGCATTTCCACATTCTCTCTCTCAATGTATGTTTGATTAGTGCCGTGCTGCTTTGTGGTACTGTACAGATGTTTGGGTGTTTCGTGTGTGCTGTTGACTGTAGGTGTTATGCCTGTATATACTTGTTTATGCTGCTGATGATTGTGTCCCTTGTGGCATTACAGCGCATGATGTATATTTTCTGTCCTGGAATAAATGTAACAGTCTGTAGGTGGAGGGTTCGGCTCATGCACTTCCAACCCTATGATGTTTTTAAAGGCTGTGTCTAAAACACACACATGCTAGTGATGATAGGCCATGGAACCATGTGTCAGTTGAAGGCACTTATTGACATACCGAAAGCATAAACATTACTGCAGGGCTCGACAAATTTGTCGTGAATCTAGGCGCCAGGTAAAAAAGATAGGAGCCAGGATTTTTTTAAACTAACAGTTGGTCAGGAGTGATCTGATCATTATCAGCCCGGTTACTAAAATCACAGCGTTTGACCTGGAAGCACCCTGGACTTTCAGGTCAGTGCTGGGTTTTTTTATTATTATTTTAACCCTTTCAATGCTGATGTTCCATTGGAGCACAGCATTGACTGATATTTAGTCCCAACAAGCTCGTGGGGACAAATGTTAACCTCTGCAATGCCACGAATGTGTCATACACAATTGTGGCATTGAAGGGGTTAACGCTGCACTGTCGCTCTCAGGGAGCGATCAGGCAGCAGTGGAGGGTTGGGGCTGCTCTCCACACTCATGTGGAGACCAAAGAACCCTCTCCCCCTGTCCCTGAAGCTGCCTCTGGCAGCTGGGACTCAATTGCTGGTCTATAGGCCAGCTATTGCAGGGGGAGTCTCTGATGACTGCTGTAGGCTTCCATGCCTACAGGAGTCATCAAAGGGCTTGTAGGGGCTCGTTTTTGCTGTTGCTGGCCTGCCTGGGCTTCCAGGCAGACCACCAGCAGCAGAGCCCCGTACAAAACGGGAATTAACCCCTAAATGCCGCGGCATTGAAGGGGTTAACGCTGCACTGTTGCTCTCATGGAGAGATCGGGCAGCTGGGGGGTGTTGTGTCAGGTCCCCACACTTGTGTGGGGACCCAATCAACACACAACCCCCTTCCCTGAAGCTGCCTGTGGCAGCTGAAAACACGATTGCTGGTTTTGCAGCAACTGCGTTTTCAGCCTACAGGCTCACTCCGTGGGAGTGATCTCAGGCTCGGGGGCGGGCTCTGAGTGGCTGTGCTGTCTGCCCAGACTCCTGGGCAGACAGCAGCAGGAGACAGCAGCAGCAGCGCCCCCGTGTGGTGACTCAGCCTCTTACATCCACAATTTTTTCTGGATGTAAGAGGCTTACAAAACCTAGGTGCCAGGACAAAATTCTCTGTCGCCATGGCGACCTGGCGCCTGGGATTTGTCGAGCCCTGCATTACTGAAGTACTATGTGAGGCTACTTGAAGAATGTGAAGATGTGGGGCAATTGATGTGGATTCGTCTGGTTAAAGGCCTTTTTAAAATAGTTTTATGATTGTAGTGCGCATGCTGGTTCAATATCAGTTGTTTCCTGTTGAATCCACTCCTCCCGCACAACTTGGCACACAGGAGATGTTTGACTGAACGCATGCTACAGCGCGCGTGAGTTATACTCTCCACCGGCCAGTTCGAGCCCCTAGCTTACGTGTAAAGGAAACACTTCCATTGATGGCGATGGGAGAGTGTTCTTGCTCCTGATTGTCTGATTCAACCACAGCTTTTTTTTTTAAAGCCCCTTGCAGGTTAAATAATGCATATTAATATACTTAAAAAATGCATTCTTTGTTGGTGGGACAGTAGACTGTGCTTTTTCACTGCAAATGATTAAAAATTGATCAGAGGGATACATGTGAGAAGAAGCCTGCTGTAGTAAAATTATTAAATTAAAGAGAAGCAATAAAGCAATTGTTAGTTTCTTTGATATATGGGTCATAATTATTAATGGTCATACCTCATAATAATTTCCATAACCATATTCATGAAACAGGTAGCTCTTAACCTGTGATGTAAGCACTATCAGGTTAAAGGTTCTTGTTAAATGACACTCTAAAGCTGCATGTGGTGACATGTTCAACATAGCATAGCCTTTATTTAAGAAGCATAACTTCATTCCCTTAACCCCTTAAGGACCGGGCTCATTTTTCGTTTTCTACCCTGTGGGACCGAGGCTGTTTTGACACTTTTGTGGTGCTTGTGTTCAGGTGTAATTTTCTCCTCACCTATTTAGTGTACCCACATAAGTTATATATTGTTTTTTTCAGGACAAGATGGGCTTTCTTCAGATACCATTATTTTGACCGTATCATCTTATTTACTATAAAAAAAATAAAAAAAAACCTGGTGAAAAATTGAAAAAAAAGACATTTTATGACTTTTATTTGAAAAATCTTTTACTCACCTAAAAAAGCAAGTAAAAAAACTAGCTAAATAGATTCTACTACTTGTCCTGAGTTTAGAGATACCCAATGTTTTTATGTTTTTTTGCTGTTTTTTGTACGTTATAGGGCAATAAGTACAAGCAGCGTTTTATGATTTCCAAATCTTTTTTAACAAATCTGGTCAGTCTGCCTCCATCTCCTCTTTGGAACATCTTTGAAGCCGGTTAACTCAATTTAACCCATTCAAACCATATATTTTTGAAAACTAGACACCCCAGGGTATTCCAAATGCTGTTATTTTAACCCTTTCCATGCACCAATTATACAACTACACTTTGTCAAACTTTGTAATAGTAATTTTTTTTATTTTTTTTTCCACACAAATTGTACTTTAGTTATAGATATACAGGTTCTGATATATGTCACTATCAAACAACACCCCAATATGTGTTCAGGAACATCTCCTGAGTACAGCGATACCCCACATGCATGGGTTTGTCAGATTGTTTGGCTGGTAAAAGGCTACTTTTGGGGCATGCGTAATTCAGGTGGTCATTTGGTCATTCTGCCTCCATCTCCTCTTTGGAATATCTTTGAAGCCGGTTAACTCAATTTAACCCATTCAAACCATATATTTTGGAAAACTAGACACCCCAGGGTATTCCGAATGCTGTTATTTTAACCCTTTCCATGCACCAATTATAGAACTACACTTTGTCAAACTTTGTAATAGTAATTTTTTTCACACAAATTGTACTTTAGTTATAGATATACAGGTTCTGGTATATGTCACTGTCAAACAACCCCCCAATATGTGTTCAGGAACATCTCCTGAGTGCAGTGATACCCGACATGCATGGGTTTGTCGGGTTGTTTCAGATTTAAAATGCCACATTTGGGAAGTGCGCTTTTTTTCTCCATTTTGGTCAGTCTGTACCTATGCCCTATCTGTGAGCTAGGCCACTCCAATTTACCCCATCAGCCATTTTTTTTATATATTAGACACCCCTTGGGTATTTGAAGTGCTTTTATTTTAACTCTTTGAGATTTTTGAGAAATTTTAGCACTTGCTCAAAATAATAAACTTTATTTTTTTATTTTTTTATTTTTTTAATACTTTTTTTATATTTTTTTACACATTTTGCTGGTACTGGATGGTTCATCTAGTGACATCACTGCATAATTTTTAAATGTTAGCACATTTTTTTTTTTTCCCATTTTTTTTTTTATTATTTTTTTTTTGAATATTTTACTAATCACATAGTGATTAGAAAGCTGGGCTCCATTGACTTGCATGGTTGAATGCAGTACCTGTATTCAACCAGCAAGTGGAGCCAGTTCTCTAGAGGGTCTGGAGACCATCTAGCAAACTTTGTCTCGTTTGTTTTTTTTACAGAGCGGCGGCCATCTTACTTGATGGCGAAGATCACCGGCAGCTGCGGCTGTGACCGCTCTCCGGAGCGGTCACAGCCCACCTAAAGGTAAGTGTTTGGTGTCTCTGGATGCCTCCTGATCGAGGCATTCCAGCGACACCATTTAAGTTTAGGAGGCGATCGTTGATCGCCTCCTAAACGCTTTTAAAACGGGCGTCCGCCGCCATACAATGTATGGCGGCTGTTGACGCCCCGGGGAGGGGCCAGACATGGCCCCCGATGCCGATCTCGGCCTTGCTGAATGCCTCGACATCGAGGCATTGCAGCAAGGCCGTTTAAGCGAAGAAAGTGATCCTTGATCACTTTCTAAGCTTATTTAACTTTTTGACGGTTCAGGACCGTCAAAGGTCATTTAGTGACCTTCTTGTCATGACGGTCCTGAACCGGCAAAGGTCGCGAAGGGGTTAAAGTGTCCTTTGTCTGCCACGGTTTGTTTTCATATAGTAATCTGGAATATCTTGAATTCCTTGCTTTTCTAATTTAATAACTGCTCTGTACATGATAGCCGTTCAATAAGCCCTCTTCATGCCTACTTGTTTACCTTTTTAACTTTTTCCCTTGGCCATCATGTGTTTGTGTTATGTTGATATAGTGTCGTGGTGTCCAATGCAATTGCTGACTATAGACAAGATTCATGTACAGACCCTCAAATTGATACAGTTCTTTGAAGTCTCGATTTTACTTAGACAATGGGCCTCTGTATGAATTCAACAGTGAACATGCTGTTCTGGCCATTTATAGGCTTATAGTTTTTTTTGTACATCTATCTTATCTCTAATTCCTTGTGTTGATTCCAGGTGGTAGAAGAGTAGTTCCTCCTTGATCCTGTTAAGCGCAAATATGTCATCAGACCCCACTACACCCACCCAACCGCTCCATTCTCCAAAATCTCCAGGTGCTCTTTCCTACCCGTTCCACCGCGAAGGGAGTAAGCTCTGGGAAAGAAGTCATGCTCTTTTAGGGGAACTGCCTAGCCCACTACCAACCAAGAGAACACGAACATACTCGGCGTGAGTGTTGGATATGTCTTCTTCCACACACGAGTTACTTGCAGATACAACTACGGTATCACAACAGTAGACCCTCTATATGTACCGATTGTATTCATTATCAAATAAATCACAACTTTATTCTTTGATCTGTTCTAGCACTGCACGGGCCTCAGCAGGACCTGTATATAAAGGGGTTTGCAAACAGTTTTCCCGTTCCCAGGGTCATGGCTTCATCACTCCCGAGAATGGGACTGAAGATATATTTGTGCACATATCAGAGTAAGTGTGTTCTCTTCGGTTTTCACTCATTTTTCATTTTTAATACATTGAGTTCATTATTTAGTAGTTATTCACACTTTGCCCTTATGTAAACTCTGGCTGACCCTACATACTGTATAACATTTTTTAAGTTGCAGTACAACCTAATGTGTACTAATACACGGCAAAGACCATAATTAAGCGACTAATGCATGATCATTTAATTTCCCTTCTCTGAATCACTTTTTTCTTCCACCAGCATTGAAGGGGAGTATGTGCCAGTTGAAGGTGATGAGGTAACATACAAGATGTGCCCAATCCCACCGAAGAACCAGAAATTTCAGGCTGTGGAGGTCGTTCTTACCCATCTATCCCCTCACACAAAGCATGAGACATGGTCGGGGCAAATCATCAGCTCTTAGACCGAAACAGTACTTTTCATAGGTGATGGGGACCAAGAGATATATATAACTGCCATGTTGACGGCTACGGCTACTAAAGTGACACCAGATCTTCTAGAGAGTTTGAGCCAGGTTCATACTGATTTGTTTCTCAAAGTTTCATGGGTTTATTTAGTCCTATAGAGTAAAGATGATGAGGAACAGACTGGCTCAATCTGTCCCAAAGATCTGAGCTTCTCACTAGCCTGGCCACCTGTCTTGGTGTTGCTGTAACAAGGCTGGATTTAACCTCTGCACTGTGGGCCCAGATTTTAAGATCTGAAACTGAAAAGTTTAGTGCTTCGTTCATGAATGAGAAGTTCTAAAGCTGCTCTCCACATTTCCCATTGCAATATGTCTTGTGCTCTCACTTTGGTATATTCTTTATCAGAGCTGCCTAGGGTTAACCTGAGCCACAGTGGCCTCCTTTTTGTTTTTTTTGAGTGGTCCATCTGTTTGATCCACCATTAGATTCCTTAAATCCAGAAATAGCTGGACAAGACGCATTGTACTTAAGTATTCATAACTGCTTGTATATATTTAATTCTTAGCTTCACTAAGTCAGTCCTCAGTAACTCACAGAAACATGCATATTCCAATAGCCTAAAAGCATCTGTCAAAGTTATAACGATAATGACTGATTCACATGTGTGCTTATGGTGAAAATCTCGGGGTTCCAGTCTGTTGTCTGTTTAGGGAGTTTGAAGAGGGGATTTTTTTTTCGTGTGCCTTAAGTAATTTGTGATATGTTAATCATGTTTGTCAAGTTTTTGGTTTTCTTTTTAATGCTTTTGTTTTGTTCTGATTTGTGCATATTGAAGAATTTGTTGTGTACACCTGCAGCGTGATCCAATACATTACTTGATGTCAGTAAAATAGCAATGGCAAGTCACTTAAAATTGGTTGAGAATGACTGAGAATAGAAGACCTAGTAAGCACAACCGTATTGAGAGTTTGAGTCTGGGGAGAATAATTGATTACATATTAATACTATTTTGACCTAAATGTACATTACCTAAGACACACACATATGGTATTTGCTGTTGTAGGTTAGAAAAATACTTTAATGTCTTTCTTGCAATTCTGTTCCTGATGAGAAATGCTAATTTCACACAGATAACCTTATAAATGTGCATTCTGGGCTTCAATGTTTTTTTTTTTGTTTTTTTTGTTTTTTTTTTTGTTTTTTTTTTTTAGATCAGAGAAAGAAAAGAGTAGAATTTGTGTAGACAAAAACAAAAGATTAAGACATCCATTGTTTTGCACCAAGTTTATACAAAGGTTTCATTTTGCTTAAAAATCTGTTCTGCGTTTTGAAAACGTGTAATCACGGTGGGTCCAGGACTAAAAGGCAAGTCTTGAATGTTTGTTGTTGTAGGTAAAGCATGTACAGTGGTGTTTAGGTTTAGTCTCGGTTGCGTAATTTATATGTGGACAGAAACCATTGCGTCTGTGACACTTATTTTGTTAACCAGATCATGAAATATGAACCGGTTTGGAGATTAGATAGGAAAACCTGTACGATCCAGATTTACACTCAAATAAGTCAAGTAACGGCCACATTCTCCTGTCCTTTTGATTTGGGCAGGGTCATTTTCTTACATGCCTTTCTAATATGGACACACGTTTGCTTTTGTGTATGTTGCGTACCTTTCATAATGAAGCAGCACGGTTCTGTTGCTTTGTAAGTCTTAGCTAATTAAAGCTTCTCTTGCTACTAGTACTTTTAGAAGTCCTCTTAAAAACACTGCCTCTCCAAGGTGGGGGGGCGGCATACATTCTGAACTATGGACACTTTAAAACAATGTATATTTTAAATGTATATTTTATGTTATCGCTGTTTAGTAGTATTGTGTAGTTCAGCTTTACAGCAAAATAAAGTACCGTTTGTAAATTACCATTTTTTTTGGCCTTAAGGTTTGTGAAAGGTTTGGTGTCTGTGTTACATCACTGCTGTTCTTTTATGCTAGTGCCTCTTGGCGTTCCTGTTTGGAATAACATCCTTTACTCATCCAAAAAGTGACCATCAGACTTCGAAGAACATAATTTCAATAAATCATAAGTGTAATTAATGTGTAAATTTAAAGTTTATCTATTGAATTTCCTCCTTCAATTTTCACCAGTCAGAGCCCCCCTGGGTACAACATAAGGAGTCCGAGTGTTTGGTTACAATGACGTGCTATGAAAACCTACAGCAGTTCTAAAACAAGACACAATATTTAATATAGATAAATATTAAAGTGATGCTGGTTATAATCAATTATAAAGCTACCACTTTAAATAGCCATCTAAATTGTGTATTTTTACACTTAATTTAAAGTGATAACCATGAGAACCTTAGACCGAGGGTCTCTCATAAGCCTTGGCTTCCAAGCACCATATGTTACATATTGTTACTTGAGAATTGGTAAGTTAATATTCTATATACAAGGTGCAGTGACAGGCTTGACGTTCAATAATATTTGTACCAGTATTTGCACTGTTGTAGTGCACTGATTGTATTGGCGTGGGCAGAGAGAGTAATCCAACCTAACAAGGCCTACAATTTGCAGTGATTTTGTGATAAAGAATACGTGTGCTATGCATTTTTTTTTTAAGGTTTATTTTGTAAAAGTACGTCGTTTTAGAAAGATTATTATACTGATATACCTGTTTGCCCATAACGCCAAAGCAGTGGCTAAAGTGTTTGTAGTGCTTTTTGACAAAAGTTACGATGCCAAAATAACTGTAGAGAGCGGCTGAAGATCGGCTGCATGCAGATGTTCTAAAAGACTTAAATGTTGCGTTTGATGGTGATGGTTTCAGTTTGCCAATTATACATTATGTAGGACTGACCCTGCATAATACCCACTAAAGTGTTGTGATGACTTATGCATTATGCAGGCTGTCTATTTTATAATTGCAGGAGAAGATCACGGTGGTTGACCCTTTATAACTATACGTTGTGAAGTCCATTGAAAAATGCAGTTCTCCTGTTTTACTGGATATACCCCGATTCTATTTCACTTTGAGATGTTGAAAAAAATAAATGGCCTTTTCTTTACAGTTATATTTTGGGAGTTTACATTCTGTATTGATCTACATTTAATTTATAGAGCATCTGTAGATTCCATAACCCTTTTATGATCGGGGGGAGTGATAATTAACAATAGCATTTTAGCACACGTTAAGACATACTATTGCTGAAGGGGAAGGTGGTCCTGTTCTTGCGAGCTTACAGTTTCAATGTTTCCAAATAGAAGTGATGGCCACTGAGTGATAAGTACAGCATACACCTTTAAAATGTATGGTTATTTATACCTTGGTTATAGGTCTATTCTCTAAACACCGCCATGATGGAAGACTTCAGTAGATCTGATTTAGAAATCAATATTTATGAACTCCACAAGGAAGACTCTCAATGTATATCCCATGAGATCGGTGATTCCAAAATGACAAGGCAGATATTGGTTGACTAATTGGTTGATTTGAAAAGATTGGGCCCATTTGGGCAGATGTGTTCACTCTACAGATTCAAGATTATAACTTGCAAATACAAGTGTGTGTTAACACTTACCAGTTCACTTTTTTCTTTCAGGTTGTTTTTTAGTAGATCACATGCTTATTTAATTATAATCTCTCTCTAGATCATAACGTTTTGTATAAATAAATGTCAACAATTGTCTGAATGGTTCACAGCCACATTTGCATTATATAAATTTGGTCTATTGTGAGTTAATTGTTTTGAATTGGGCTTTCTTAAAAGTCTTGCGGTTTAGTAAATGCAGAGAACATGGCTTCTGAAGAGTATTTTCTACTAGTATTGATTTAAACACGTAGGTTCTGGATAGGTAGAGATCTAAGTATGCCATCTCATAGTAATGAGTTCCCTGCATAGATTAGGCTATGCAAGGGTATAATTTACAAAACTGTTCTTTTCTCTCATATACTAGTAGCATCTTCTTTCTATACAGAGGATATAGAAGGACATATGACTGTGTGGCCTTTGCAGAAATCCTGAATGATGCACACACACTATCAACTTTTAAATCCTTTAGAAGTTTATTTTTCTAGGGGCATTGACAATACTTTTTTTTTTTTTTTTTTAAATGTTACATATTTAACATATTTATGAAATAGAGCAGTGTGAGTTCATTATAAATATTTATCCAAATTATTATACTAGCAGATTGATATATTGATACCAATAAAACATGGATCAGGAAGTAAGTTTGGTTTTTTTTGTTTTCCTTTTGCAAATTTTTTTTTTTTTTTTTTTTTGCATACATTTTTGTTATTTCAAGTGAGTTAAGCGATCTGCCACACGATGGGCATGAAAGGAGATACAAACCAAGTGGTGGTAAAACCGGCTAGAGTGAGTTCTGTACACCAGGGATCCAAGTTTTAAACAGCACCAATTTGCATCTTTAAATGCCTTGCAATGTAACACGCAAACACATTCAAAACCCATTTTACATCGGGAGCTTAATCTGTCTCGTGCAACACTGGAACATTTCTGGTGGCCAGTGAACGGTCGGCCATTTAAGGTTTTTAAATTTAAATGGCTGTGTCTTAGAACACAAATTCCCCGTTAGCAAATGCACTGTTTTGTAGTCAGTTAAGCACATCCAATAAACCAATCAATATAGAAACTAATGAGGGAAGGTAGAAGCAGCAGAGCCAGTATCGTAGGGCTTCTCTATGGCTCCTAAATCTTGGGGGTACTTTTGCAGCCACTGATGAAAATCCCTGCTACAGCTTCTTCTGTAAATTGTTTTACATATAATGTTTTTTTTATACTGTTGCTGACTTATCTGTACCTGAGTGTTTGTGTCTTTCTGTTTTCTATTGTGGTAGTGACATAGGTTTTGTTCCCCTTATTTTTCAGAAGTCAAAATTCAAATCTGTAGAATTCATACCACAATACAGCAACCATGTAGAATTTAATTTCTTTGTAGTAAAGATCTGGTGTATTTATTGCAAACAAAACTTTTATCACCACTCAATGTCTGTCCCAACCAAGTGAGAACTAATTTATAATGTATTATTATATTATAGGGTCATTAAATATGAGAGCAAAGACTTGAATACTGTTAGACATGTGAGACACCTAGATTTCCCAGCTCTAACAGGCTCATATATAATCTTTTATATCACAATTACTTTAAATAAAGGATCTACAGCAGAAGTTGAAATTGTAAGGTGTGTGTGTGTGTGTGTGTGTATATATATATATATATATATATATATATATATATATATATATATATATATATTAGTGTGTGTATTTATAAATCATATGGTATGAGATCTACGAATTCTGAACCAGACTAGGAAAGAAAAAATACAAATATTATAGGATTTATATCAAATAAGCTGAAAATGATCAAATGGATAAAGATTTGATTTTAATACAGTCAAAGCATGGAGAAAGTCTAATTGGTATTTCAGAGGGCTATTTTTTTTATTTTTTGGGGGGGTTCTGCAATGATGTTACACAGATTTTTTTTTTTTTGTAAACAAACATCTCTGTGATTATTAAGTCTAATGCAGCAAAAAAGCTATTTGTGATATTATACAAAGAAAAAGGCACATGCAAATTAATTTAGCTATTTTGATGCAAATATGCCTTTTTTTCCTAATCTCTACATTTCCTTGGAATCCCTTTAGTACAAACTCTAGATTATGGTCTGTGTTTTACACTCAGAGAATATTACTCGCAAAATAAAAACAAATTTAAATACAACCTCTGCTTTTATTAACACTACACAGTGTCTCATCCATCCTAGGGTTAAATGTGATTACTGCCTGCATATTTTCCTTTTATAAGAAAAAATAAATGTTAAGTGTGTCTGTGTATTTTAAGTCTATAGTTCATGTTTAATTGCTTTATGGTTGATGTGTTGGCAATAATTAATAAACGCAATAAAACAAAATTGTAGTTTTATACTTATTTAACTCTCGCCAACAAAAGTTATATAGAGGAGGCTATTTCACAAAGGTTTTCTAACACCCTTCATGGATACATTGTCTAACCAACATTATAAATCATGAGGCAAACCTAAACTGTATTTTCTACATTTTTTTTAAATACGATTTATTCCACAGAATAAGTCTATCTGCCCCAAACAACCCTAATTTATATTCTACTACGCCCCCAGGAGTCTAGTAATATTAAAACAAAATATACATATACATTTTATTTCATTTTGGGAGGGATCAAACGACTAAAACACCACTTTTTTATTTTCTTTTTTTACTCTTTGTACAGTTTAGTGTTAACACTTTAGTAGTACTCATGTATTTTTCTCTTCACTCATTTAGTGTACCCACGCAAGCTATATATTGGCTTTCAGGAGAAGAAGGGCTTTCTTCAGATAGCATTTTTGATCATATCTAATTTCCTATAATAAAATGATGAAAAAAAAAAACCGCTTTTATTTGAAAAATCTTTTACTCATCCAAAAAAGCTAATGAAAAAAACTGTTAAATAGATTCTATTTGTCCTGAGTTTAGAAATACCCAATGTTGTTGTTTTTTTTTTTTGTTTTTTTTTTGCTTTTTTTCTGCAAGTTATTGGGCAAGTAGTGTTTTGCTATTTAAAAATATTTTTTCCCCAAATCTGGTAATTCTGCCGCAATGTGCTATTTACCCCATCAAACCTTATATTCTTGAAAACTTGAAATCCCAAGGTATTTCATATGCTGGTATTTTAACCCTTTCCATGCACTAATTCTACTACCACCCGTTGTGGTAATTTATTTTGTGTGTTTTTATCACAAAAATTGCACTTCAGGTATGGATTTACAGCTCCGGGTGTCATGTTCAAACAAGACCCCAATATGTGTTCATGTCGGGTTGTTTGGGAGGAACTTTTAGGGATAGTTTGAAAGAGATTTGTTTGTTCAACTCCCTCACATCACTGTTCATTATGACAGACCATCACTGGCAATCCCCCAGCAAGATGGACTGTGCTGGTCCTGTATAATGCAATACATTTGATGGCCGTGGATATTTTGAAGAAACATCACTGATTTAGCTGTGCGTTATACAGGACCAACGAAGTTTTTTTTCAGCAGAACTGGGTTGGCCATTCATAATGTATAGTTAAGTGAAGCAGTAGAAACCACAACTCTCCTGACAATAGTCATTTAGTGGATAGACCCTATAGTGTTAATCAGTCAGACTGTATCAGCATGGGCGTAGGAACCGGGGGGGGCAGATCCCCTCCCCCAGCAACTCATGCCGGGGGGGGGACCGATAATGAAGAAATCCCCCCCCAGGGCCGTAGGAACCCCCCCAACAGAAACGCCACAAATGCGGCCCGCGAGACCTCGAGGTGCGGCCCACGTAAGATCGGCAGCCAGGGCAACCGATCTTACGCGGGCCGCACCTTGAGCCCTGCTACAACAAGAGCCCTGCTACTTACCTGTGGGAGGGTCTTCTGTACTGCACAGAGGAAGTGGAACCCAGCAGAGTTCATGTGACATCACATCACATCCTGCTTCCTCTGTGCAGTACCAGAGAACGCAGAGGGAGGCCGCGCCCCCTGCTGAAGTCTGTGAGCAGCATCAAGGAGCTGCAGTGCAGGTAAGGGGGTGGGGAGGGTCTTTGAATCAGTATGCGTGATTGAGGGAATGAATCTGTGAATGAATGAGTATATGAATGAATGTGTGTGTGTGTGTGTGATAGCATGGATGTGTAAGTGCTGGAACCTAGGCATGATGGGACTGTGATTGCTGTTAGCAATCACACTCCTATCATACCAAGTCAGCCAGTACATGCTGAAACCTAGCTAGCTGCCCCCCTTGTCTATTGTTGCTGCCAGCAGTATGGGGTCTGCACATCACTTACAGCCACCCTGTACCAGCATGTACTGGCTGACTTGGCATGATAGGAGTTTGATTGCTAACAGCAGTCACAGTCCCATCATGCCTAGGTTCCAGCATTTACTGGTTGAATGTGTAAGTGCTGGAACCTAGGCATGGTGGGACTGTGATTGCTGTTGGCATGATAGGAGTGTGATTGCTAAGTCAGCCAGTACATGCTGAAACCTAGCTAGCTGGCCCGCTTGTGTATTGATGCTGCCAGCAATATGGGGTCTGCACATCACTTACAGCCACCCTGTACCAGCTGTTAGCAATCACACTCCTATCATGCCAAGTCATATTGCTATTTTTTTTTGTCCAATTGTGGTGTTACCTACTTTTATAAAAAAAAGAGTTTGTATTATTATTATTATTATTATTATTCTTTCTATAAATAGAACTATTTCATTTTTAATTATCCTGAGTCCTGAATTTGTAGTCACAAAACTTTCTAGGCCCAGAAATCAGTGAGAGGAAAGGTTTTGTGTCATTTACTTTATTTTAATCTGCATATTTTATTAAAGGCCATATTTTCTCAAAGTGAAAAATGATTCCGGCCCGTGCACGTATACAATTTCTGATGAAGTGGCCCACTGCAGAAAAAACTTGGACACCCCTGGGGTAGACAGTGAGAAGGGGGGTAGGGAGAGGGTAGCTAGTGAGAAGGGGGGTAGGGAGAGGGTAGCTGGTGAGAAGGGGCGGTATGGAGAGGGTAGCTGGTGAGAAGGGGCGGTAGGGAGAGGGTAGCTGGTGAGAAGGGGCGATAGGGAGAGGGTAGCTGGTGAGAAGGGGCGGTAGGGAGAGGGTAGCTGGTGAGAAGGGGACGGTAGGGAGAGGGTAGCTGGTGAGAAGGGGACGGTAGGGAGAGGGTAGCTGGTGAGAAGGGGACGGTAGTTAGAGGGTAGCTGGTGAGAAGGGGACGGTAGTTAGAGGGTAGCTAGTGAGAAGGGGACGGTAGTTAGAGGGTAGCTAGTGAGAAGGGGGCAGTAGGGAGAGGGTAGCTAGTGAGAAGGGGCGATAGGGAGAGGGTAGATAGTAAGAAAGTGTGAGAGGGGGTAGATAGTGTGAGAAATGGGGAGAAAGTGGGGATCTGACGGGGGAAAATGGTCCCCCCCCCAGATTTTTAGAGATTCCTACGCCCATGTGTATCGGAGCTTGTGTCTCTCACCGCCTTTTGTGCTGTGACACGCATAGGGTTCCTTTAAAGATGGAAAACATTAATTATATGACATACCAATGTATGTAGCAGTCATTACAACGAGGTTCACCCTTCCCTCTGAGTGTTCCTCAACGTTAACTGGCAGCCTCTTCCCTATCTCCCTTCCTCTGCACACATTAGCTGGGTAGCCCCTTTGCTCACCCAACACCAAAGCCCTATTAGTGCAAATTCTTGGCCATGCTGAGTAGGGCTTACACTGAAGATCCATAGTGCACATTGCTTTAACCCCAGCAGGACTGGAATTTTCTTTTGTGATAAGGTTATTACATCTTTAGACATCGTAGAAGACTATGTGGCTGTTGCTTCATTTATTTCCCCAACACTGAATCATGTTTTTATTGTTTGAAAATAGATGGCTGATGGCAATGAAAGCAAACATTTTGGATTGCTATGACATATTACACAATACATAGTTAACACAATATAACTGCTAAAACTGATTCATATGTACAATATTTATTCCTTTGCATAAAATATAATTCATAGTCCAAAACTACTAGTATCTGCACGTCTATGCAACATTTCAAAATGGCTATATGTAGCTTTAATGTCTTAACCAAGCATTAATTATGGCAGCAAATGATTGTTTAGTGTGTCCACTAACCTATATAAGCAGGCTCATTTTTAAGGATATTCATTAGAAAACAATCATTGATATTAGTAGTTAACAGAATTTGGGTTGTTTATCCGAATATACTGAAGTTGTTGTACAATATTCTGAAGATACTGAAGTTATATTTGGCATTTTGTAAGAGGGAGTGCTGTCACTTTTTATCCTTTAGTAAATGAGTTAGATAAATACAGTCTTTGGTCTGTATCAAGAGGTGTTAGAAAAAGGACAACTCCATCTTTAAGGCAGTATTGCCATAATATGGCTACTAATTAGAATACCGAAGTCCAGGTACATAAAAACACATGGTCACAAAAATACATCATAACTTTACACGTCCTTTTTTCAATATTCCTAATGAAACCCACACTTGCTTTTTTTTTTGAGAATGAATTGGGAAATTAGTGGTTACGGAATAACATTAGTATAATTTTCAAAAATCTTATAACCTAGTGATTTACCCAGCCAAACTCAATGGCTCGTCTTCGGTAATTAGCATATTGCACTTTAAAAAACAAAAAAAAATTCACAGGTCATCCAGATTACTGGGATTGTAAATGTAATGATTGGTGTTAACTTCTATGGAAATCTCCTATTATTAGAGTGTTCGTTAATATTACTGGAAATTGTTATAGTAGCATATCTGGGAACTCTCGGGGCTTGAGCAGGAGTTGCGTTTCAGCTGGGTCACTCTCCTCTTTCTCTGGGACAGGGGAGATGTTTAGCCACACCCACTACTATGGTAATGCTCTGTGGGGCTGGCCCTGCCCCCTTCCATGTAAAACCATGCCCCTTGTTTAGCACCTCCCACTCCGGGTATGCATATTCAGTGTTTTACCAGTACACAGTACTAGATCTATGGGGTAGAGTCTTTCATTCGCCCTGCTTATTACTATACACACGATCACCACGTTCCTGGCTGTTTAGAAATAAACAGGTATTCACTGCCCCATGGAGCATCAGAAAATGACTTGGGGGTCTGTTATACTAATGAAAATTACAGGGACATTACATTCTGGTTTACTGCTGCTTTGTGATATGAATAGATTTACATACAATTTCTGTCATTGAAATGGAGCTTCTCAATAGCAGCGATACCAACTAGTGTATCATTATTTCAGTAGCAAAAAAGTCATAGCATACAAACTAAATCACATATCAGTTACAAGACAGCAGGTTTGGATAAATTGGATTCACACACATATAACAACACACATATAATCTGTTCATTCAATTCCATTAAATCCTGCAAGCTCAGGACTATAGACTAGATTCAGTCTCGCTTGATTCCACGGTTGTAACCTTGTGGGTAATGATGCATCCAGTGTCACAAAATGCAAACACCAAAAAAAATAAATCTAAAGTTAGTTCATGAAGATGGTATTCCAAATGCACCAAGGAGTGACCAGCTTTCCCCACTGAATGCAGAAGATGTTAATTGGAACTTTCAATTCATGTAGGGTAATGTTTTGAAGCAGGAGGGCTTATTAGCTGCTCCATAGTTGCATATCAGAGGAAATCACAACCTGAAGTCAATATCACATTTCATTGTCTCTTTCAGAGAAGAAGATTTCTTTGCACCTCCGTACCGTGTCCTCCGGTGATTCCACAGTGTGTCCTATAGTTCGGGGGTCAGCGTAGATCTCGTAGTCATTTCCTCCCATGAAAAAAGAGTAACATTAAAATTATATATATATTACTGTATTTGTGCCTCCTCCATGCATACTTACAACCGACACTGAGTGATGTATGGGTTTAACTGTTGTACAAATGCTGGACAAGTTAACCTATGGGGATAGCATGGTCTACTGTGTGATAGCATAGTACACCAACCTTTTTATTTGAATAAAACCCCATTGTATGAGAGTGAACAAAGACTGTGAATAAACTCAGAGTAGATCTTTAGGGAAATGTGACATTTGTGGTTATATGATTCTTTAAATAACAAGTATTCATGCAATGTAAGGTTTATTATTTTGAGGCTTGTACCGGTATCTATACATGTTGCAAAATATCAGAGAGGTTTTGCTAGCCTTAGAAAAGGCTCTCTCACAGTATAAGTGAACCGACAACAATTCGGCAAATTGTTCAACACCTCTTTTTTGTTTTTTAAAGGGTTATCTGGAGAGTTGTGGTTTCAATACTTGACTGTGCTATACATTATGAAGGTCCAACCCCAGGGAGCTTCTGCAGCACAAAGCGCTTGGCTAACCCATATACTCATACATGGAAACTCTCTGTGTTTCACTCCGAGACTGCAGGTGAAGCACCGCTTCTCTGGGTCACTAAGGGGAAACTCGCCTTTTTCCTTGCCCACTTGCCTATTAAAAATAGCATTTCCTGCAACCTCCTACATTTTGCAAGGCTGGGTGAGGAGAAGGGTGAGAATATCAGGATGGGAAATTGATCAGATAATGCTGGATCTGAGACATGCTGCCATAGACTTAAATCTCCATGATGTTAACCTTAAGAACCAAGGCTTTTTTTTTTTTTACACTACAATTTTAATTTTTTTTGCTGTCTTTCTTCGACTATTGTTTCCCTCTAATTTAGTGTACGCACAAAATGACAATTTTGGGGGAGCAAGTAGGGCTTTTGAAACCATATTCATATATGTGAAATTTATATGAATACAGATTTTAAAAAACAAAAAACATTTATTCACAGTTATCTAGGTATATAAATGATACACACCCAATATAAACAGGACAAATAAAACACCAAAAATGTATTGCCTTGATTTGGAAACCACCCTATATTCCTATACATTTTTTATCTTAGTTTAGTTTTTCTAAATTGCAATTTTTTTTTTAACCCCCTAACCCTAATTCTCCACTCACTTCAAAATATAAACTTAAAAGTCTATATACAAAAATAACACCTTAGGTTCAAGTTGAGCAATATGGGACTATTTGTATTGATGACATACCAGGTACATCATTGGTTTTGTAAGCACATCTTTTAATGACGTACCTGGCATGTCACTGGTCACGAGGGGGTTAAACTACATATCTCCAAAACAATTACATTGACAGAATAAAAAGGTGCAAGCTATATGTAATGTCAATTAATGTTCTAATGCTAAAAGCTGCCCCCAGCTACAAAAATGAAATCTGTTAATGATGCCGATTAACATTGTGGCGTTCATGGCACAAATGGATCTTACCGGTGATGTTTCATTGCCAAAGAAGTGAATGCTACGAAACTTCTCCTCAGCCAGAACATCTAGACAGTAACGCTTGTCCCATCCTTCTGGGAAAATGTCAAAACTGATCATCCCGCCTAAGAAACCAAGAGAAGTTAGTGAGGAAAAATAAGCAAAGCAGACAGGCACGTGGACCAAAGGAATATATTCACTATATCGGGAGCCGGCAAAAGAGTTTGTACAGGGTTGTGGTTTGAACTCACTGGGTTCATTTGAAGAGGTAACTTTCAATAAATGATACTGTTATACACAGCCAGTTGCATTGGGTGACATTGCAGCGCCTGACATTCCCAGCTATAGTGAATAAAGAAGGGAAGTACGTGAGCATGAAACAAATTAGAGCACGGCAGAGAAAAAGTGTGAAAGTCTATTAAAGCACGGAATAATAGGGAAATAAACAGTAACTGAGCACTGGTGAAATGGAAGGGCAGCGTCAAAACAGAGAGACATACAATGGGTTTGCACGAGAAGCGATGGGGACGAGGGACAAGTAAGAAACAGAAGGCTGATGTAAAGATTCCTGTAAAAGAAACACGAGTGTTTACCTTTGGTAAATCGTAAACCTTTCCCTGCAAATTCTCTCTGTAAAGCTGCCACAAACTTTTCTCTTATTTTCTCCTTCTGTTGAAAGACATAAATATTACTTGTGATTGCTTCTTTGTGAGAGTCTGAGTCTATTTAATTTTCACGTTTATGACGTAAAAAGATGATAAGCAATATTGAGCATTCCAGGAAAAGCCTACATATGTGGGAAAGAAACTCATCCAACGTCACTCTGCAGAAACAACACTTATTACAGGAGTTCTATGCTCCAATACTGGAAATACTTTCACAGGAAAAGCATTTGAAACTTTCGAACACCAATACTCAGAAAGATAACATTGCTTTGACGAGTCCAATGTTATGTTTAGTGTGAACTTATGTTTAATGAGAAGACAGTAGCAATGGTGAAATGTTTAAGAACTTCGGCCATATACTTGAATGGCTCTAGACACCTGAAATTGGGTCTTGCTTGTGTTCATGTTATATTAGGTGCGTTTTTCAGTATAGGAAAATAAGTCCTAGAACTGTCCTGAGAAGCATACAGGCTCTGGCACCGGAGACCCTGCGGCCACAGCTAAGGGTTTATCCACAAGGATTGTGCCCATAATGTTTTAAAAAAATGTCTATTGTATGTAGGCTGGCATAAAAAAACATCAGGTACCATTTCTGTACCGTGTAGGGGTTGATCTTGCAAAAAAAAAGTCGTCCTGCTAATCATATGACCTATGTCTGCTTCTTCATTGCTATAAACTTGCATCATCTAATTTTTTATGTCTTTGCTCCTGTATAGGTTATGCACCTGTACATGTGTTGCACATTAGACTCAGATTAAGACATACATTTGGAGTTACTTAGCTGTTTTTCTGGAAAACAAGGACATTTCTAGCTGTGTTAACTTAATTGCAAAAGGGTTTTCCTAATGACCAATTTGCCTTTTAAACTGAAACTTGGATAAGTTGAACATAACGTGCCACTGGAACACAGGAGTGATGGCTGCTGATAAAGGGCCTCTGTACCCCACTGAAGATATTCCATTAAATTCAGACGTTTCCCACTACGCTGGTCATTTGCAACATCTACGCTGTATTTCTGATCTATTTCATGTTATTTTAATATTAAAATATACTTCTCTTTCAAAAACAAGGACATTTCTGTGACCCCAAACTTTTGTACAATGGTGTATGTTAATGTAAAACAAAGTAGTCAGATAAAGGCCATATGTGGTCCCCTGCTTCTTAGATTCTACTGCTTTGCATATTTCACTTTATGTGATTTGGTCCCAACCTATAGTTCCTATTTGTGTGTTGGAGAACACTGTTGTAAATTTGAGTTGTTTAAGTTTTATGAAACCTTGCATCTAAGGTTGATCTGGTATTCATATTGAGATTGATTTAACATATTATCAATTGTTTTTCCTGTTTTTAAAATGTAACAGACACCAACACGACTGTTCATGCCTATAATGTTAACATACTTTATCTAGTTCAGAGAATTCAATCCTTTCTTCTTGATTGCAGCTGCGCCCGATGGGAGAGATATTTAACGTTCCATTGCGAAATTCAATGAAGGTGCCTCTGTATTAAAATAATAATAATAATAATAATATGGTTTTTCTGGTTAGGAAGTGGTGTATTACAAAAAAAACTTAAAATAAGTATTATTTATCAGAACTGTTTATATTCAGTGATGGCAAAAGCGTCATCAATTATCTGCCATGCAGTTCCGTTTTTCCCAAGCAGGTTCTTTTTCCTAAGCTACTTGGTACTAGAGTTGTTGGAAAGAACTGTGTGTGTGTATATGTGAATCAGTGTGTATTTGATAGATATATATATATATAATATAAAATGTATTTTACGTGTATGTGGCTGTGTGTATATATGTGAATTACTGTGCATGTGAGATATATATAACATGCATTTCACGTGTATGTGACAGTGTGTGCATATGTCAATTGGTTGACGTATGTGAGATACTATATATACAATATACACCTGTGTATGTAATCTCATCTGCTTCATAGCGTGTCCCTGAATAGCAGAAATAAAATGTGCTCACCCTATGTGTATCCTATATATTTAGCAATGGTAAGGTATTTTTCAGAGAGCGATGGGTTCCACGTTTTCTCGGTGGGATGTGACAATGCTACTTACCGTTTTTTGGGTAGTTTAAGCAGCGCTATGTATATGAGGCAGAAGTTAATAAGATCTTGAAGAAGCTCTTCCCCAAGGTGATTTTGTATAGCCTAAAACAGTTTTTTACAATAATCAGTGTTCAGGACATACATAAATGCTGGGTCATTTAACTTTTTATCTATGTCTAGGGACAAATGTGGGAATTTAACAGGTCAAATCTATGGACTGGGAAAACAAGATCTGTAAATTACTTTAAATATGGATGATGTATCACAGCCTGCTCTTACCTCTCATTTCAAGCTTTTTAAAGGCTTGTATCATTTTAAATACATATAAAGTATAATGCTTTTACAACAGGTAAGCTGAAGTATTTTGTAACAAATTATTTGGTTAACATGACACATAGGCTGTTTTTTCAAATGTCATGGTAAGAAGTCCTCTTTAAAGGTTTGCACGACATTGCAATAATACACATTTTTTATGAATGTAAGATTTTGGGGGAATCTAAACAGGTGGATCTCTTTAGAAAAGCACTGATCAGACTCACCTCTCTTGAAAGAAGCTTGCCATCCTTGTACTGAACCGTTCCATTCTCGGCAAACACATAATCAAACTTTTGAACCACTATAAGAGATGACATGAAACATGGAAACATAGTCTGAGAGTTTTGATAAATTCAAGAAAGGTATAAAATGTAATAAAAAGGTGTTTAACTCTGCCTCGCTGCTACATCATGATATGGCATATTTTACAAGAAAACCTCTGCAATGGGAAGCAGCGTATGGAGCCGTGACATTACATCATTATTAAACTGGCACACAAAATGCCAAAATGTTTTGTTAGCCTTTCATAACGTGTAATAAATGCAACTGTTCAACGTATAACTCACTGAGTGAATCTAAGTGATGCATTCCATGACCAATATATATTATTCAGTACGCAAGGCCACACACCCACTTTACTGAAAGTCTTAACAATGAGCCATTTCCTCTTTGTACATAGGGGAGAAGATTGTAGCAGGAACCATCTGGAATTAATTGCCAAATTAATAACACCTCACAGGTGCTGAGCTCATCAGCTTTATAGCTGGTTTAAGGTTACTTACCCTGATCACCTTCTCCAAGCTGTTCTGCAATCTTTGAGTAATCAGAGCCACCGACAACTCCAATCTTCACCCTCTGTCGCAGATCTTGCAGAAACTTGTCCACCTCTGGATCTACCTTCTACAAAAGTAATGGCAAGGAAGAAATAAGGAATACAAGAACTCAAATATGCAAACTACAAAGAGAGGGAGAGAAGTATAATTAATAATGAGTTCATGTGGTGCCTTTTAAATAAAGTAGGTGAGAGAGAAGGCAAGAAAGACTTGTTGCAATAACAGTGCCAAAAGTTCACCAGACTATAAACATATGGTTGAGCAGGTTTATAGCATTGTTTGCTCAGGACATACTCTTTGCCCTTTTGTACCCGTTTCAACACATTGTTATTTACATTTTAATGTCCAGCTAATCACATTCAGGACATAGGATTCTACATACATTCTGTCCACTTAAAGACGTCCAAAACAATTCGAAGAAACCACAAACAGTACACCACGATGGCTGGCTTGGTGGCTCAATGAGTCTCTTGCTAATTGGCCTTCCTTTATTTATACAAGCATTAAGAATTGTTGAAAATTTTGACGGCTTAACTAAAATCTGTGTGCGTAGGTGCCTACAAGACTAATGTGAGTGAAGCATTACATCATATTAAGCACATGTGCAAATGTCTCAATGATAAAGTCATATGCTAGCATCAACAAGTAGCCCTGCACCTTTTCACATAAAAACAGATGCACAACAAAACAAGGTTACAGTACAGAGTGTTTTTCAGGTACTTAGAAATATGTAGCAGGTCAGGAGTCACACCCAGCAAAAGAATAACATACAAAGGTCACGGAGGCTGTAATCATAAAGGAACACACACGATGTTTTGGAAGAAAAACATGCTCAAGGGTAGTTTAAAATGTGTAAACATGTTTATTAAAATATACTTATGGATTCTTTCAAAGAACTTTTTGAAAGTACAAATCTTTATGCTGTTCTTAGTACTAGGGTATGATGCTTGATCGCCGTAACGTAACACAGCTCTGCCAACTCTTCAGCATCTTCGAGTTTGTAATAGATTGGAAACTAGAGAGCAGAAGAAAGTCCTCCAACTTCTCTACTGAAAGAAACGCTGCATTGAACACATTTGTCTATCTCCGTCTCTTTTCATTTCTAGTGTTTACATAAATACAGACACCTTCCACAAAAATGTTGGCTTTGTCGACTGTTGGGAGTTAGAAAGCGAAGCTGGAAAGTCACCACCCCCAACCAAAACTTTCTGTATAGGGCTCATGCATTAAGGAAGTAGGAGACACTTTTCCCTTAAGCATCTATTCATCACCCTGATTTAATTTTGTTTTTAAAATAGCTTGGAAAGATGAAGACAGAAGGAAGAAAAGAAAGGAGTGTGTGTGTGAGGGTCAATTCAACTTAGCATTTCCAGCCCATCAGTCCCTGAGCAATATCTATTTTTGATTTGTTATGGAACGTCAAAGTGTGCCTCGTTAATTCAAGGGGCCCTATGCAGGTTACATGATAGGTGGTCAGCCCAGGGCGTACAGCATATTTCGTTTGGATGACTGTCCTTCTAGCCGAGTGTACCATGTCTTCCATAGTGCAAATAACTTATCTTGTTTACCCATTCTGTGTAAGTAGGCGGGTGAGGTGACTTCTACTTCAGTGGAATACGAGCTGTGTTTAGCGAGAGCCGAGTTAATGATACTATAATATTTGGGTAGTGCTGACCGTCTTGATATTTTAGGTAATCCCCAAGAGTTAAGGGATTCAATTTGAGTAAAACGTAACTATATTGCACAAACCAGAACCATACGATATCTATAACATACAAGCCATGGGGCAAACAAGTTACTAACACCACTATAAATCAGTGGAACGCCAAAACTTTTAGTCCAGTGGACAATCCCCCCACCAAAGGCTCAGTATGTATAGCATTACTTAACTCTAAAACACATCAAGGATTACCCCAGGAAGTACTAGTGAGTGTCCATCACTCTCCGATACGGCTTGTGTTACATGGGGAAAAATTGCTCCTCTACTGGCCCCCAACATTTATGAACCAAAATAAAAAGAGTTAAACTTGATGTTTGCCTTATCCATCTATCTAAAAAAAAAAAAAAGAATAAGGAGAACTTTTTTTTTATACCTCTTGTCAAAGATGCAGAAGAAAAATTACAATTGAAAGGGGACATATACTTTGATTCTTTAATACGATGTTGTATATGTTGTATATGTTGTATAGTAATGTAATGTTGAACAAGAGAAAAGTTGATTTTTTTCACATTGTTCCAATTAACTTTGCTTACCTGCAGCCCTAGGGGTAACAACTGTAGTCACAATGTTGTTACTTTTCAAACTCAAACTTCACACTAATCTAATTCTTTATGTTAATGCTAATTAAGTCCTACTTATGATAGAGTCCCTGTCTCTATAGGACCATCATTTGTCATAGCGTCCCTGTGGGTGACATATTTTATAGCTTACCACAGAGGCAGTATAATAAGGCCTTAGTGTGTTTTCCTATTAAATTGGACTAAAATAACAGCTCTAAAAACACAAAAAGTATATATAGTTGTATCAAAGATTGTATTTTGCAGAAACGTCTTGAAACAAAAAAAAAATCGACACTTCATTCTCAGACTGTTTTAGGTGATACTTGTATTAGAAAATGTGAAGGGGCTCCAAAAAAAGTGCAACCAATAATCTGGACAATATGGTATTAATAACAGACTAGATACCGGGAAAAACAAGTTATTAACACCACATTAAACTAGTGGAAGGCTGGCAAATCTCTCACCAGGAGATAAGCTCAGCAATATAGTACCGCTGTACTCCAAGGCACATAATGGGTGTCCCCATTTAAGTGGCACAAAAGCAAACTTTGTTGTAGATAAGCAAAGATGGTTACATTTTCTTTGGTTGTTAAAAGCAGTCATGCAAACAATATGTTTTTTTTTTTTATTTAGCAGTGACCTAAATTTAGGACATTATTATAGCAAATCTCAGTCCAGGGGACAAAAACCTGTCGGAGGGCCCGGTAATACAGCATTGCGCAATTGTTTGCTATCACAATAACATAAGGAAGCCATAAAAAGTCAAGCATTGTGTAATTCTTGCTTTATGCAAAAATGCTGAATGTGTAGAAAACAGAGTCAAGCATATAAGAAGCAAAAGATTTTATTTTGCTCAAGTAGAAACAGCAAAACAGGGCCTGTTTCAACCAAAATATAAAAATAACTGCTTTAGATCACACCCGTAGACAAAAGCCTTGTAGCAGCGTGCAAAATAGCTAAGCTCTCAGCAATGTTTCATGCTTAATGATCCACCAGTGTCATCATCTAAATAACTCCATCTGTCTACATAGGATGACTTGTTAATTCTTCTACTGTCCAATGCATCTACAGAAAGGCCACTTCAGCAACATGGCTGCTCACACGGCCCTTGTGGTTTCATATTAAAACGCCTGCACTTTATCAGATATGCTAAGTGTTCCTTTGTATTTATTGCAAGCAAATGCATAGAGGGATTGCTTGCTTTGCTCTGCCTTCACGTAGGTGCACTGTCCCTTCCCTGGAACTGCAAGATCTGCAGCACCCTGGGGAGATCCCCACTATCACAAGCGTGTGCATGCACATTTGCTACTCCTGTTGACTTCAATAGGGGCAGTTTCCTCAACACTGATTGGCTGCAGTGGACATTCCTAGACAGTCCCTGCAACATTAGAAGAGTAAAACATGCATATTAAAGTACTTTCTAAGTGTTGGGAGTGAGTTTAATTCTCCAGGAGAAGAGTTTTAATGCACCCACCTAGGCACAGTCTTCCATAGCGTAACTGAGATGGTTGGGGAGATCATATTGTAATAGTAATGCAATAGTAATAATTGAATAGTGGCACACTGGGGGGCCTGATCACTCAAGAGGATGTTTTGCCAGAGCGTCTAGCGTAAGCAAGGCATTTGGGCAGCATTTACATAATGAATGGGATGTCTTTGCTCCTCTTACTGGTTTTCTTTTTGTGAAGGATGTGTTTTGGAGAGGGCTGTATAGTGCAAAGTTGTAAAAACAAAGTCACCGAATAGTTTTGGGTCACTTGGTTGGGCTTGCCCCACAGGATGATCGTGTTTAGCCCTCCCCTGGTTTTATCCTACACAGACAACAAAAGAGATTAAACACACAGACTTGGAATTAAACGTAAGGTGAGAAGTCCTTGAGAGTACTTGCAGGGTGATTATAGCTATTTTGGGAGCTTGCTATATAGCGCTAATCATAATTAGTGTCCAATTTTGGAATGTATTAAGTCTGTACATTATCACGCTTTATACGTTGAGACAAAAGTTAGCTTTTAAGCTCTCAGGAGCAGGACATTCCCATTGTTTGCTATTTGTTTCTCTTCTCACACATACCGATAGTTGGTCAACTAAACAGTTAACAAAAACACTTTTTGTTGCATACTCAAACCCAAAATAAAATAGACACAAATACCGTACTATACTTTAAGTTTTCATGTGATTACTACACTTCTATACAGGACCGCTTTGCTTTCAAAGCCAGCACCTCTGCTTGAGCAGACAAATTTTGGCACGAATAACTTAGCAGTTAAGGCACGGGTTTATTTGGAGAAGAGATTACAGACTACAGCTAAGAACGAGATCCAGCTATGAGGACCATATATCTTTTGTGATTATATAACCACTACATATATATATTTTGAAAAAACAAATAATATTTATGTGGTGGATCAGCTAAGGAGCCATCTCCTTTCATACTTAACTGTATTTCATCATATAATGAGTAAAAGTGTGGCAGGGAAAGCAAATATTTTCTCTCAAAACATAAAAAATTATTAAAACTAAAAAACAAAAAATTGCCCAAACATTCAACCTCAATCAGGGACTGGCTCTCATTTCCTGATGAAAACCTGACTTGGTCAATGATCCTAAATGTTTATTCTGGTTTTTTTACAAAAATACATTAATTAATATATGAAATCGAAAACAAATATATAAACAAAGTTAGAAATTAGCGCAAAAATATTTTTAAATTAAGAATAAGCAGATCTACTTACATGTAGTAAATTTATATGCGATTTGACCACAAGCAAAATTGTAAAAGTATAATTTGCAAGTACAGCATTCTCAGTGAGTTTGGATAAAAATGTTAGTATAAGGTTTAAGAGGTAGCATTGTTGTTGCCTACCTGACGTGCCGGGGTTAAGGTCCCATCCACATCAAACAGACACAGAACGTCCCTGTGTTTTGAGAGCTCTCTCTCTGCCATGGTGTCCCCATATGCAGAGGCTGCTGCATGTGCAATGAATGGAAATTGGGCGTATAGGAGGCTGGTACAGAGGAGGAGGGAGGTGTGCTGTGTCTCTAGCCAATCACACGGTTGCAGCCAGGTCAGCTGGTTCTGGTAAACAAGACACTGTGCACGTATCATAGATCCCTTCCTGTGTGCATGTTACAGCCACACATGGCCAACTAGGTTGAAGGTCACTGTGCAGACAGAACTCTGACCTATCTGACCTTTCAGGCACATTACACACATGCAGATAATACCGGCTGCTACATGGAGAGCACATGGACTCATGATTCAGAGATGGAAAGAGGAAGAAATCCATCAACGATCTGCCTCATAGAAAAAGAAGCAGTTATTTGAAACAGCCTTAAAGTAGAAGTGAGGATTATATATACATTGAAAACATGAAGACTAAATAAGCGATCGGACCGTTAACACAGAGTGTCAGAGGGGGATAGAAGCGTTGTTTACATTTACTTGCCTCACTTCACCAGCATTCAGGTTTCACCTTACTGCAGCATCTCACCAAGACATCTCTTTGAGGATACACTGAATATGACTCCTCCCAAAGGTGGAAAAGTGAAATTTGAGACGGATGTTGCTTTTCTCTGATGTACACAAAGGTCACAGAAATAGTAAAGGAGAAAATAAACAAGACCTTGTAAATGTTTTGTAGGATCGAGCGGTCTAGTTTTGTATTAAGAAGAGAGAATGGAGTTTTAAGTTGGTAGCAGTCAAGTTGCTGCTGGGGGAAAAAGAGCAACTCACTAAATAATTGAATACTTATATCTTAGAAAATTTTGCTTGCAACCCGACTCGCCATCTCAGTGTTCAATAACCCTTAAATTGCATACAAAGGTAAATCAAAAGCTTGCAAATCAGCCCATCTCATCACTAATACTATTTTAAATACATTAGACTTGTGCATTTGTTTTCACTTTTTTTTGTGAAACGAGAGCGATCTCTGATGAAAACAGACGAAAACGACTTGCAAAAGTGCTGAAATTCATCGCTACACGTAGCCAGTGCCATAGCAAGCTGGTTTGGCTCTTTTTGATGAGCATACCTGGGAACTTCTGGGCTCCGGCTACCTGGAGCCTTCCGTTGCGGGACGAGGCCAGGACTGCCCACTGACATTGGTTGGAAAAGGGAAAATGGGCGGGGAGCGGGGCGTGTCAAGACCCCGCGACCCGGAGAGTTCCCAGGTACGTTGAGGAGGTATGGTAAGAGGGAATGTGTATAGGAGAGATAGGTAGAAATAGCAAAAAAACAAAACAGGGGGGTGGTCTCAATAATGGTTATGGCTGTGGTTGATGGGTCCATGTTTTTGGGAGTCTTTACTTTTTTCACCCTGTCCAATCAGCATTTACAAGGAGAAGGAACAAGCATTAGATATGTAAGGGTGCTGACGCCATTTTAACTTGTCAGTAGCAGCAGATACAGGCTGATAAGCATTGGCGTGTGAGACAGCGACAGCTTAGCAGAGAGTATTCTCCAGTCCTGCTCCAAACACATTTTCAGAAAGAGTATATAGAAAAAGTCATAAAAGGTGCAGAAAAAGGATCCAGTCTTAATGTGCAGTCATTTATCATGGTGGTTATTTGTACAATCGCTTTAATAAATATATATATATATATATATATATATATATATATATATAAAAACATAGCTGGTAGCGACTCCAACTCATTAAATCAGGCTAGCCCAGAGGGCAGCTATTTACTTGCCCCTTTGCCAGCCCACACCTGATGGACAACTGCCCCCCCCATGAGGGTCAGAGTGAGATAGAGATCTGGTTTATCAGTTACCACATGGCCACATCACAATGCACTGAAGATGAGACAAGAGAGATAGCCAAAGGGTGAGCTAAGGTAGAAGGGTGGTCCCACCTCTATACCATCCCCCAACAAAATTCCTCTCAAATAGGACACATCAAATGTATGCCTGGGGAAGTTAAACCCAGCAGTGCGACCGGCTACTTTTCAATCTAAGTCATTGTCCCAGAATCAGATCACACAAGACTGATGGGACTGTTCTGGGCAATTAAGGACACATGGTCACCCCAATGAGAGTATAGGTGGATTATGCAGAGGGACAGTTTCATCCACTCATAACCAATCGTAAGAAATACCTTTAGTGGAAAAAAACCCAAACATGTTTTGTGTTTTGCTGCTACGTAGTCTTAACCCCTTCAATCCCAGGGGTTTTTGGTACCTCAAAGCCCAGAGCAATTTTGCCATTTTTGGGGTATGTCGGTTCAGCGATTATTCACTTTTCCTGTGAATAGTGTACCCATATAAACTATATATTGTTTTTTCAAGGAGAGATAGAGCTTTCGTCTGATACCATAGTTGGATGATTAGCTGAAATTTTAGAATGAGAAATTTAGTAAAAACTAGCGAAGATTAGAAAAATAAACTAATTTTTTTTTTACATTTTCCCTCTGAATCCTCACAAAATTAGGTAAAGTGATGGAAAATCCGCTCCAATTTTATTAATTCAGGTGTCCTGATTTCAGAAATACCAAATTTATATAGATTTTCCAGACTTTCCCAGCACCAGGGAGCATACTATAAGGTGTACAATTTTGTATAATTTTTATGCCTATGGCTTAACGGGTTTGGGGGTTGTGAACGGGGGCAGAAGGGTTATACCGGCTAGATGTTATGCTAGGGCAATGGGAAGTAAGGTTTTTTTAATAATTTTTTTATTATCTTTTTTATATATTTTTTTTAATTAAAATTTTTTTAATTTTTTATATATTATTTTTACACAGAAATGGTTAGAGGTCCTCCTAGGGACCTCCTGAACATGCCAGTGATGTCACAATGACATCACAGCTCATATTATAATTTTTTTTGTATTATTTATATTATTATTTTAATGATTTTTTTAATATTATTTTTTTAAATGAATTAACTTTTTTTTTTTTCTGCTTTTCTCTTACAGGACGGGAGGGGGAGTGAGAGAGATGGTTTCTCACTCCCCTCCCCGCGATCCCCCTGCACCGATCACACTGTCCTCACAGACCTGCATAGAGATCGAAGCGTCTCTGTGCCTCATCGGAGGGCAGGATATCCCCGCAGGGGATATCCTGTCGTCCGATGACCTTCCGGGTTACGTCAGCAGCGACGCAACCCGGAAGGGAATGCCCGATCGCGCGATTGCAACTGCGCGATCGGGCACTTTCAACCGTAACAGCTTACCGGCTTTCATGCCGGTAGCTGTTACGGGAGATCGGGCAGCAGAAAGCCGGCGATGCCGGCTTCTGCTGCCAGGGGGGAGTCCAGGCTGTCAAACGTACCAGGACGTCCATAGGGGTTTCTTTGTGGGCGTTTTTTGGACGTCCCGGTACGTCTATAGGGGAATGAAGGGGTTAAGAAGCCCGTCTGGTTTGCCTAGAGCAGTGTGTTTTGTGTTTTTGGCATGGTTTTGCAGCTGACAGGAATAGCCTCTTATTAACCATGGAGACCAAATGTGACAAATAGGATATCTAAAATTTGACGATTATGAATGACACAAGCTCCTGCCTAGCACTATTGAAAATGCACACACTTGCATGAATAAAGTATATGAATTTTACAAAGTTCCACCCTCTATGCATCATTTCTAACCAGGATGGACATAGGATGTTTTTTATTTTAAGTTGAGGTTCCAGAAAAGTTGTTTTAAGATGAAAATAAGATGTTTACATACAGATAGAGATGGGACTATGATCCTGATCTAAGGTCAGATACGCAGTACCCAGATAACAATTGGTCTACATAGTCTTTCATCAACTATATTACAAACATTAACAAGATACAGTACAGTGAACAGTACAGAACATAGTTAAACATGTCATCACTGTGTATTATGTATTTTACAAAGCACCTCAGTAACACAATGAGAAGAAATGTAAGGATCACAGGACGGTGAAAACAAAACAATAATGAGAAGGAAATAAGATTTTTTACTTTATATCAATACTAAATTGGAGGTATACGGCAAGTAGAAAATGCTGTAGGTTGAGTCAATGTAAAGTTAGTACTGCCTGTATTTAATCTTCTAATACACAGCAAAACTATGCTGTGGGCCATTGTAGAAAGCGAGGACTGGCACGGATATTATATATGGCAAAGTGCAAAATAAATGTGTTAAACCTACGTACTTGGACAAAAATCAATAATGTTCTGTTTGAGAGAAACAGATCAATAGTGTTACAATCCCTAAGCAAACAATTGGCAGTTGATGCTTTCCACATTGCATCAGAAGTGACAGCAATATTCTGAAAGGATCCATAAATTCAAAGTGCAGGCAGCCTTAATACAATCAATGGAAGAGATGTGCGCCAAGCTTAAATCAGATCTTTCCAAGAACTTGAACTGTTAAGAGCGCTGTTTTGAAAGGCGGTGATGTAATAACAGGCAAATGTTTAATCTCTAGCAACCCCCTTGCACATCAGCAGTGGTACATTCTGGACATTTATCATGGGTCTGTAGGGGACAAGGGTCATTTTTGGCTTTTAATGAAAGTCTGACATAGATAGAGGAGCCATGGAAACCAGTAATGATCACATTCTGTTATCAGTACTACCACTTGTTGCAACAAAGGGTGGATGGATTTAGAAGAATTTTTTTTTTTTTGTTTTTTTTTTTACAAGGTAGATGGGTGTGTTAAGAATGAAAATTTAAATCATGTAATGCACAGAGGCACAACAGTATGAGATATGTTGGTGTATATTATACATCAGCGTTAAATGCATACCTCATGTAAAGGCACATTTACATTCTAGTTGCTTCTAATGACAAAGGCATGCCCTGCGCGCTTTCAAAACATAAACATGGGATGTAAGTTGAAAATAGGTAGGAATAAGATGTGCAGCCAATGAGCTAATCAGGTAGGGTATATCAGAAAATAACACACAGGCGTGTATGGGTAGGGGTACTATTAACCCATGCCTCGTGCAGCACCCAAACAAATAGTGGCAGTCTAGGCCTGTGCCGCATTCGCTTTGTGTAAATCCAGCCCTGCTTGATTACCGGTGGTGACAACGGGACAAAAAGATTTTTGGATCTTTCTGCCCCTTACGTTTTACCAAGGAACCCTAAGCTTATGGCATCGTTCAGACATCAACTGCTCAAAAACTTTGCTTGGTTCAAGCAAAAAATAATAAAACCATTTTAAGTGTAGTGTATTTAACAAATACATTTTAAAGAACATGCTTTCTTAAATAAAATTGAGACTCATAACCTTTTGAATATTATGAAATATAAAAATATGAATGTTGTCAATATGGCCCCATACAGTGTGATCTTCTTGTAACGGAATTAAATAATTAACAGTTATGGTTAGCAACAGAAAAGAGGTTAGGTTAAAAAGCAGGGCAACAGCCATGCTGAATTGGAGGCTTCAGCCCAGTTAGCTTGGTCCATTATGTCTGTTAAAATTGTTCCCTCCGGGTGGCTGGATTTGAACAGAATCCAAGATAGGACGGAGGACTTGTCCAAATGGGCTAGAACGATAGAGAAGTAGAAATTATCTAGATTAAAACGCAAGATAGCATAATGAAACACAATTTTCTCCAGATAAGTGCAAAGGAATACTTCAGAAAGTGCTTCCCACCTTCAGTTCCTAATTGCCCCCCCACTCTCTGTCAAGACCAAAACATTCCAATCAGCTACCGAAGTCTTTCTGACTGACCCATTTTTGTGATCTTAAACAAGGAACTAGGAAACAATGAAATGAACAGTTATTACATCCCACATCAAGGCCATTATATGTACTTGTCTGTAAAATGTGAGAACACAGATACAGGCAGAATAGACACACACACACACACACACACATTATATATATATATATATAAAAAAAATCTAGGTATATGTCAAAATGAAGAAACAACAACTACATTCTTGTGGATAACTGGGTAGAAACCTATACAAAACATACACACCACTCTAACCACAGGCTGGCACAGAGGTTTTGCCCCATCATCATGCACATTGCGTTAATGTCATTGTTTTTTTTGGGGGGGGGGGTTAAATAAGGCAGACAAAAAGAAGGAGTAAGGAAAGCAAAATGATAGGAGGAAAAGATAGATAAGAAAAATAGGATTCACACAAGCTGGAAGACATGTTTAATAAGTCTAGGAGGGAAAGCAGGATAAAGTTAATAGCATTCATTAAGGGAAGGGCAGAAAAGCAAACACTACGACAGGTAAGATAACATGATTTGTACATTGATGTATTTAACAAGGGCACTGTCCTATACCTGACCAAGGGAAGCCCCCCTCCCAAAGCTTTCCATGTGTTCCATACAGTGTGTCCTCACTGTGAACATGACTTTATATCCCAACACCCTCTGCATCCAAAGGTGGCAGTTCCAGGGAGTACAACTAGATTGGCCAGTGTCTGTTTAACACAGACCTCTCTAGTGAAATCTTCCCAACTGGCATTGTGAGCTGCAACCCATCTTGGTGTAGGGTTGGCCCCTTTTGCCAAGTTGTTTAATGGACACTCATTGAGAGGTGTTTCCTGGGATATCTTTGGGGAATGATCAGGTTGTGGCCACGATAGCTAAAATGTTTGGTGTAGTACACAGAAGGGAAATAAGAGAAAGACAAGGAAGAAAAGGAAGAAAAGAGAATAAAGAGAGGGAAGGGAGAATGGAAGAATAGATGAGAGATAAAAGGAGAGGAGACAAAGTGAAGAAAGGTTAAAAATGATAGGAGAAAGAAAGGAGTGACAAGACAGGAGAAAGAGGGAAAGTGAAGAACAAAGGATCAGAGATAAGAGAAAAGGTGGAAGAAAAAAAAAAGGGAGGTGAAAACCCTGTAACTAGCACACAGTGTGTATGCATTTTGGACCCCCCCCCCCCACAGAAAAACAGGCCTGCAAAATCTGGTAATGCTTGTAGTGTTCCAGACAGAGCCGATCACCATGTTTCCACAAGATGTGCACTGACTTGATGGTCCTCAGTCTGCAAATCTCCAGTACAAGCACAGCCTCGATATTGCAGCTGAACCTTCCTCCCACAGATTACCCTAAGAATGCACAACACATCTGTCATGATTAACTCATATGATGTAGTGGATGCATGGAAGGGTAACCCAGCAGAGGTTAATTTTTTTGTTTAAGCATTCCATGAGTTAATCTGAGGTTGATTTAAATGAGTTTCTTTGTGCATGCCCTCTGTATTTGTGTCATCTTCCCAAAGGACCCCTGTGGTGATTCATGGCCTAATAGATAAGGATCCTTAGTTATAGGAATTCCATTCCTATCTTAAGTGGAGGGGTTTCCATCACCTTTACCCCAACATAACTTATTGGCACATCAAAGATGGGAACCAATTCTTGGGGAAGGTGTCATATAATTGCCCATGTGATCAGAGGGGCCTTTCTTGCAAAAGAGTCTGATTTAGGGGCAATGCAGCGACCTCAAAAGCAGAACTCCATGATATACTCTGATCATCATAAGAAAACATATGGACTTAAGGAGTTCCCACAGGCCTACTTATTGGAGACACTCGTGAGCGAGGGTCCTGTGTTTAAGTCCCATTGTTTTTAAGAACTGTTTGCGGTTTTATTTTTCTTTTGTATGTCTTGTTTTTTTTTTTAAATTGCGGCACTGTGTAATCTTTGTCTTTTTGTTATTAAAATATTCATAATCCAAGTCTGTTTTTGGGCTCTAGTATCGATATCCACAAACCCTAAGAGAGGATCACGTTACCATATTGTTATTAAGTTCTACAGGACTGGTGGCAGTGCGAATGACAGAGTTTTATATCTGCACATCACGTTGCAACCTGGAAAGGAGAAGGTACTTACGTGGACAAGACTTCAGAAGGTAGCTCTGTGATATATGAAGGAATTTTCTTCCCTGTCAAAAACTGGGCTACTTCATTGCTGAACGTGTTGCAGTTGTGATCAAACAGGTTATAGGCCACCCCACTGTGGGAAAACAAGGTAATGCATCCACCTTAGCATACAGTAGTTTCAAGATACTATTTATCTTTGTTTTTCTGAATTTCCAAATCAGAAAAAAGTTCCTTGTTAATATCTTTATAAATAGCATGAATTACTTATAAATAACAGTACATAATGAAAAATTGATTTATTGGCTTTGTGTTATGCCAGTTAAAGCTTCACTGGATTAATCATCTAGTATGTTAATGCTTTCATATACAAAAAAAAAGCACAAATAATCTTGGAGCATTGCAGAAGAGAACTACATAAAAGTGTACACCAGACACGTCTATTTTTATTCTAGGCTCATTCTATAAAACAGCTGCCGTTATTAGTGTTTTACATATAAAAGTTCCTCCAGATCTCACCTGAACCCAGATTCTCCAAGAGAGGATAAGTACTCCAAGAAGATTTCTTCGGTCACTTCTGTATTCCCAAGATCCACTACAGTGTCTGGCTCACCTAGCATTGTGCCCCCCTAAAACACATGCAAGTAAAAAGGGCTAGGCACATACGTATTTAGGTATGAATATAGACCTGACCTGGACAGGCGTGTGACACCTTTCCATATGACAATTTAGCACTTACAGGTACACAGCTTGTAATTCCACCACCGCCATAGAAGAATTCTTCCTCAAACACAACAATGGAGGTGTGCCTGTAACAAAATGAATTAAAGGTTTGTGAAAAACTGAATATTATTGGACTTTTTAAACAGGTCTTTACAGGGCCGGCCCAAGACATAATGCCGCCTGGGGCGAAGTTTAAAATGCCCCCCCCCCCAATTATCTACCCCCTTGTACTTACCTTTCAGCAGTCCTGCGCAAAGTCTCCCTGCTCGGTCTTGGCGCCGGCTTGTAACACTGAGCACCGGAAATTACGTCATCTTCTGGCGCTCAGCATTACAAGCCGGCATCGAGACCGAGCTAGAGGGCTCGCAGAGGAGAGAGGGGCGCCAAGTGGGTACTGACAACTTGGTAAGCGAAAGCCACTCGGTGCCCTCTCTCTCCTCCGCTTTAAAAAAAAAAAAAAAAAATTAATTGGGGCAGCACTTCAAAAGTGCCGCCTGTAGCAATTGCCCCACTCTGCTCCATGGTAGGGCCGGCCCTGGGTCTTTAACGTGTAAAATGCGTTCTTTGGGCGACTCGAACATGCAAGGATTAGTGAAGTAAACTGTAAACACAGTACAACGTGCCAGCTCACTGAGTGTAAGGATGGAAAGCTCATTGTGCCAAGACATCAATCGATGAAGCAGTGGTATACTTTACAGATATATACTACATATTTTTGTAAATCAAAAAACAGGGTAAAATAAAGCAATTATCATATTTGCTTATTAGATTTAGTAAATCTTTTTTTTGTGTTCCTTTGCTGGCATTTTTTTTTCTTAATATAAAACATATGATACAAATGCCCAAAGACACACATATATAGCAAATGCAACTTAATTAACTTACCAGATTCCTTCCAATTGTTTCCCTATGGACGAAAAAAAATATAATGAGATATTATAGAATTTGACGGTATCGCCTATAAATACGCGGCAATCCGAGAGCATGAGCGACACCACAGCAGTGATTGGAAATGGACAGACATGGAGGAGCCCGTTATCAATGCAGCTCCTTGATTACAGTTTTAAGGTGAGGGGGCTAGTCTAGTCAGAATAGGGCTTGTTAATTACTTTCATTATCTTAGAGGGCCAGGGAATATAATATCACCCAAGGTGTTAGGAGGGAAATATTAGTTTTTAGTCAAACAATAAGTAAAATGCATGATTTCAAATGGAGTTATTGCTTTCCCTTCAGAACGGAGAACGTTTCCCGCCCGTCTTACCTACCAATGTCGGTCTCTGATATTTATTTGTAACTGTCGCGCATATAGAGATACGCCGGATAATTTACGGATAGGGCGGATGGGTAGAGAGCATCCCAAGTGCCCAGAGCACTCCCACAAGAATGTCACCCTACCAACCCCAGCCGGTCACAGAACGCTCAGGAAGCATTCATCGCGTGTATATTCCACGGACCTTGCAAGACAGTAAGTGCTCGATAATCAATTTACCACCTCTGCTGGAATATCGCGTAGGGGTCCCTGCGAGCAGGCTAGGCCGATTACTTCCAACAACATAAAACGGCGCATCTACGCATCCTCATAATCAACAAAGGCAGCATTAGCCTTTGAGCACATAGACAAAAACGGTTTTCGAACCTTACCGAGCATAACGGGACTAAGCCTCCGGGCTAACCCGCGAGAGAGATCGTACACATACAAGCGAACCGGATGAGGTCCCTGAGGTTTCTCCATTGCCACCGTGCAAAGTCACCGAGATCTGCTAAACGCAGCTTGACAGCCCGGCAACACTTAACGCTGTCAGCTGCTCCAGTTACGCCCGCTGCGGGGAGACTGGCCAATCAGCGCTAGTATCTTCGTCGGAGACACGCCAACCAGGGAACAACAAAACACAACATGGAGGAGGCCACGCCCATTTGCTCAGTCACTACCAATAAGGAAACTGCAATGTCATTAACCGAACATGCTGATGCATTATACCACGCCTATCTATTCGGGCGACGGATGATGACGTTGATATATAATGTCAGGAAGTGCCGCCCACTGAAAAAAGCGAACGGTGAATAACGTGGGTTTGAACGTACCTGCAGGGTAGTGTAGAGCTGGTTGGGAGGTGTTTCTGAGGTACAGAATGTCTATGCAACTTTACGTCGTTTTGTTGGTTTATTACAAAGTGTCAACTTTATTTAGGACTCCGCCTATACGTACATAGTTCGCTTGTTAAACCAGTCGGTAGATTCGAGGTGGTCTCAGATATGGAGACGACTAAAATGTGCAGAGCTGGGTACTTTAGTTCTATTTTAACCGTACGACTCGTAGGAAGACCACAAGCGGAAATAATAATTTCTCAGATTAATTTAATTTAGCCAGAGACACTAATTGCTGTTCGAGCTTTGTCTACACCAATATTTGGAAGAGAAAATGTAATAATCTCATGCAGGCAGATTACCTCTCCATATAAGAGTATAAATTTGGGACCTTTATAAATAAGCAAATAATGTAAAAAAACACTCCAAAAACTATTATGTAAACTGTTATGATAAGTAAAACCAGCCGCTGATTAAACTTATTTTGTAACTTGTGAATGTTTTACGTGTAAAGCTTGTCTCTTGCGTGTTTGATAGACTGGTATATTGTTGTAGGTTATACTGAACTCTCTAAAAATGCCTGAATGGGGATCCTATTTTGCTAATGAGGAAGGGAATGATGAGGAGGATTTGGAAGATGGAGAAGTAGTCACCAGTGGTAAGATAAACAAGACAACATATACATTTTTTTAAAACATATTTGAACATTTACCTTTAAATTGCTGGTACCTGTCATTAAAAAATGCAGTCTTCTGTTATATACAACTACCAGAGGAGGCATCGTGTAATTCTTGTGAGCTTCATAATACTTCCCAAGTGACTTGACAGGACTGTCGTCGCAGCGATATCCTCACGACTGTCCTGTAACGTCGCTGTTCTTGCTTCCAAATTGTCATTATTTAACAAAGTTAGTAATGAAGGGCCTTATGATTGACATAAAGGGGGCATTTCATGTTGTACACTTTTTGGTTTTGGAGCAGATTAGCGTAACTACGCTAGATATAACAACACAACATTAAGTTATTTATATACATTTACCAGTTACAATTCAGAGAATTAAAGGGAAAGCTCTATTAATAAGTATAAAAAATATACATTTATATATATACTTATCCTATAATACAGCACTGTATCTGTACAGTATTTTAGACTAGCATTGACAAAAACCTGGTTTTATCTCATTTATCTGCAGACACAGAGGGTGCCGTTTTTGTTATGTGGTATTTTGGGGGCATTTTCCATACTGAGCTGATTCCTTATGGCTATTAAAATGCACATGCCTCCGCATGTCTTCATCATATAACAAAACCTGTTTCAGGTGCTCTTTTACACACTACACTAGAAGTGTTTCAACCTGATTCTATAGTGTTGTGGAAAATGTTGGGACCATGTAATTCAAAATAATATGATACAAGTATACTGCAAAAGTTACAATCTCTTCTAGTGAATTTGGGTCGATTGTCTGTTGTTGTCTGATTGCTTGGTTAATTCGTATTATCTGCCAGGCTTTTGAATACATAATTCAAACATGGGGGATATGTGACATCTGGGAGGTAGTGTGGCAAGCCTGCGCTCAGATGTGCATATCAGGGGGGGGGCAGAAATAATCAGGGGGTTGGGAAATAAAAACAAGAAATGCATTTTTATCAAAGTTTTTTTTATTCTGCCGTTTGTTTTTAAACATCCAGTTATTTTAAATAAATTAAACATTTACATTTATTTTTTTAATCCGATGAATCGAAAAAATGAAAATAATCGTTAGTTGCAGCCCTAGTTAACATCTCTGTTCATAAGTTTATCATACACAAAACGTTGAACTGGCATGGAGTCCACAGCAGGACACCACAGAGAAAGCCACTGCTCTCAAAAAGAGAAGATACTGCTGTGCGCCTGATGTTTGCCAAAGAGCACTTTCACACTCCAGAACGCTATCAGGAGAATGTTTTGTGGACTGATGAAACTAAGCTTGAATTTTTTGCGAAGAACATGCAGCACTACGTATGGCATAAAAAAATAAATAAAAAGGATCGCAGACCAACGCGAAACATCAGTGACAGCGAAGTGCGGTGGAGGGAGCAGTGGCCCAGTCACCGCCGAGACCTTAACTCATTAAAGATGCTGGGGAATGACCTCAAGAGAGGTCCACCCCGACTTACTTGCACAATTTAATGCGCAAGTTCAATAAAGATATGAAAGAGTATCATTGTGTGTTATGCATTTAAGCACATTGTCCATCTATATATTTTCACAACTTTGTCCAGTAGAGTAACACAGCTAGAAAACATACAAATGGCTAATATGCAGCTGCCTTAGAAACCAGCATTATATATTTTGAAAAATATTTTTCATCTGATACCAGTTATAAAACAAGCTTAGTCAGAATTATTTTTATAAGGACAGTCTAATGTCCCTGACATTAGACTGTCTAATATCCCTGACACCCCTTTCCAGGACTGCCATCAGAAATTTCGGGACCCCACAGAACCAGGATTTTGTCTGCTACTTTTTTTTTTTTTTTTTTTTTTTGTGTGTGTGTGTGGCAAATATGGGACGGGCTGGCTGTTTGGAGCACTGACGAGCGGTTTTGTGGCAAACATAGCACAGGCAATCTTGGGGTACTTACAAGTTGTTTGGGGACAACGATGGAACTAGGGCTGCAACAACTAATCGAGAAAATCTTTTAATCGATTATAAGATGAGGATTTTTTCAGAGCAAATGCTCTTTCTGCCCCTTTCTGCTTCCCAGTCCCTCCCTGCAGTCACACCGATGAATGGCCCCGCCCATTTCCTTATAGCGTCCACACTGCTCAGCAACTCATCTAACTGTAAATATAAAATTAATATTTGGGTTGCTGGAAGTTAGGGGAAGTGGGGGTTAATTTAGGGGCAGTTATGGTTAATGGGGTGTTTAGGGTTAATTTAGGGGCAGCTATGGTTATTGGGCTCTTCAGGGTTAATTTAATGCTGAGGACTGAGAGTTAATTTAATAAGGTTAATTTAAGGTGCAGTTAGAGGTAAAGGTGGAAAACTAAGGGGAATATAAATCCTGGGGGCAGTGAAGATTAATCCTGTATTTATTTATAAAAGTATTGTCAGTGTGCTGCGAATGAGTGTCATATCAGGGGGCACAGTGGCATATCAGGGGGTATAAGGCATATAGGGTATATGTGGCATATCTGGGAGGCAGTGTGGCAAGCCTTGGCTCAAATGTGCATAAAGGGGGGGGGGTTGGGAAATAAAAACAAGAAATGCTTTTTTGTCAGTTTTTTTTTTTATTGTGCTGTTTATCTTTAACATCCTGTTTTTTTATTAAATTATTTGAAATGAAAAAATTATATATATATATATATATATATATTTTATCCGATTAATCTAAAAAATAATCGGCCAACTAATCGATTATGAAAATAATCGTTAGTTGCAGCCCTAGATGGTACATGCTTTTTTATATATATATATATATATTATGTAGTTGTTTGTTCTCTGTTGGTCTTGGAAACATTGTTTAATTTGTAATATATCTAAGGGGAAATTAACCATGCATTATCTGTTAAAATATAAAATATTTTTTTTATATTTTATTTTAGAGTATCGTTATGGAGGACGAGACAGTCTTATATTCCTTGTTGATGCATCTAAGCCTATGTTTCAAAGCATTAGTGAAGACGGATTAACTCCATTTGATATCACGCTGCAGGTGATACAGCTGAACACCTATGTTATAAAGTTCATGTTGCTTTTTACTTTGCCTGTGGCAAGTAACTGATATTTTATATATTTTACCTATACTTAAAGGTTTACAAATTAGTAAAGGGGGGGGTTCTTTTTGTCCACACTTGCCCCTGACTAAGGCAGTTTCAAGAAGGCACTTTTGGCTAGGACTGCATTTAATCTGTAAATTCATCCAATTGTCGGCTGGCTGACACCTTTTTATTAGCTGCTACTATTGCAGAATACTATAAGTATTAGGTTGTTCACCACAGCTATTTATTTACATTAAAAGGACACTTTTAGTGCATATGATAGCTGAGTGATCCCTTTAAATTTACATGTGGTGCATGGGATGACCCCCATATTAATTTTCCCACCCCAGCTATTTGTCATGCAGGAAATGTGTTTCAGCTGTACACACCTCTATGCAACTGATATGTCTAATGCCAGTGCTGGATTGGTGAACACTTAGCGGGGTGGGAATGCTTTCTTGACAGTGATTGGCTGCTTGAAGCAGCCAGTCAGTGGCATGAAACATTGAGACAAAGAGGAGGAGTTCTGGAGCAGCAGCTTCTACTAAAGACGAGTGGTTATTTTTTCTTCTTTCCTTGGTTTGAGAAATGCATATCAAAGTACTTTGAGGGTTGTCTGCGTCCATCGCGCAGACCTTCCCCGGCTGTCAGTAAGAGGAGTTCCCTGCACCGGGGCACCGTGTAGACGTCTACGCGATTCTCTCTGACAGCGGCATATAGAGGGTTAAAAGGCATATCATGGGGCACAGTGGTATTTAGAGGGTTAAAAGGCATATCATGGGGTACAGTGGCATATAGGGAGGTATAAGGCATTTCTGGGGCAGAGTGGCAAGCCTGGGGGGCAGATGTGCATAACTGGGGGGGCAGGTTGGAAAATAAAAGGAAATAAAATTTATTTAAAAAAAAAATAGTTTACATGAATTAACATTTACTGGTAAAACTTTTTTCCTATAGGGTCATCTGATACTCAGGCTTTTTCTTTTTTTCCTAAATTAATATTCAGATTTGGGGGGTTGTCTTATAATCGAGCAAATACGATAATATTGCTTACATCTTTGGTTGACTTACTTGGGCCAGTCGCTATAATAAAGTTCAGTTAGAAAACAGGCATTACACATGATGGCCTATTTTAAAAAGTAAATGCAAGAAATGGCTTCTTGGCCACCATCACAAACACCCCTGGGAAAAGTGCACCCGTCTGAAGTTTTCATTTTTGTGTGCCGTGGCACAAGTCCAAGTCCGGTTTTTGATTTGTATTTATACAGCACAGCAGGGCTGCGTGTCACTTTTTAGATCAAGCTTATGTGTAATGGAATATATGCTGCTATAAAATTCCAGTACTCAGAAGCTGGTTTATTTTTTGTTTTCTTTTTTTAGTGTATTCGTAATGTGTACACCTCTAAGATCATCAGCAGTGCACAAGATCTCCTCTCTGTAGTATTTTTTGGAACCAAAGAGAGCAACTCGGAGTTCAAACATGTCTATGTTCTTCATGATCTTGATACTCCAGGTAGGTCAAATGCATATGCTACTGGGGCTATATTTAATTCTCAAACACATATTACTGGGTACTAGCACAATATTTTATTATTGCTTATTGTATTGGATATTGGCAACACGATTTCTTCCTTTTATTGTTTTTTTTGTCTTGTTTTTTTTTTTACTTTATTTCTCTCATGTCTGTTATTGCATACCTATGTATAATATTTTCTGGGAAACGTAATATTTTAACATCTGCCAACATTATTATACTGTAACATTGTATTGATAATCTGTTTCTGTGATGCATATTCTTTTGCTGTTTTCTACTTTTACAGTAAACTGATTTATTGCATATATATTGTGTGTGTGTATAAATTACCGTATTTGCTCGATTATAAGACGAGGTTTTTTTTCAGAGCAAATTCTCTGAAAAATACCCCTCGTCTTATAATCGGGGTCGTCTTATAATCAGACCTCAAAGTCTGACTATGAGACGACTAAGATCCAGATCCCCCGCAGCTGCAGGGGATCTGGATCCTCCTGTCTCAACCCCCCCCGCCCCACTTACCGGTACTTCAGAGTCCCCGGTGTGCAGCTGGGGCAGCGTGTAGATGTCTACGCGATTTGCGTAGACAACTTCTGCTGCAGCCGGAAGGAGGTGTGGCTAGCAGCGGGGGTTGTCTGCGTGCGGGGAACTCTGATCTCTGACAGCCGGGGAAGGTCTGCGCGATGCACGCAGACAACCCCCGCTGCTAGCCACGCCTCCTCCCGGCTGCAGCGTAAGTCTACACGCTGCCCCAGCTACATGACAGGAGACTCAGAAGTACCGGTAAGTGGGGCGGGGGGGGGAGTGTTAAATGGGGGGCATAAGGCATTTCTGGAGGCAGAGTGCTCTGTGAAATGCCTTTTAACCCCCTTAATGCCACTCTGCCTCCAGAAATGCCTTTTTAACCTTCTATATGCCACTCTGCCTCCTGAAATGCCTTAAACCTCCCTATATGCCACTCTTCCCCATAATATGCCTTTTAACCCTCTAAGTGCCAGAGTTGCATATAGGGTTAAAAGGCATATCATGGGGCACAGTGGCATTTAGAGAGTTAAAAGGCATATCATGGGGCACAGTGGAATATAGGGGGTATAAGACGTTTCTGGGGCAGATGTGCATAACTAGGGGGCAGGTTGGAAAATAGAAGGAAATAAAACCAAAATATTTTTCTCAATCATAGCTTTTATTAAAAAAATAGTTTAAATGAATTAACATTTACTGGTAAAACTTTTTTCCTATAGGGTCGTCTTATATTCAGGCTTTTTCTTTTTTCCTAAATTAATATTAAGATTTGGGGGGGTCGTCTTATAATCGAGCAAATACGGTATATATATATATATATATATCACATATACTAGGATAATGAGTTTTTATAAGAATAGTATAGTCAAACGCTTTCATTGACTGGTATTAATGGGAGCTGCAGTAGATATTTACCTATTGCTATAAGTTAGTTATTTAAGACAGTGAGGCTTATGCTTATCCAGTGATGTGCATTGGACTGAGTAGATTTATGAAATTGTGTTATGAATATATAAACAGATATATATATATATATATATATATATATATATATATATATACAAAAAAATACAACTTCAAGGTACTTTCATTTAGCTGTAGTCAGATTTATTGTACGTCAGGTAGCTTTTTGAATATCAGGCCGAAATGTTGATGTTAATGTACGCTGAATTTTGTACAAAACTTTAGCTATTGCCTCTGTTTTTCTTTGTTCAGGTGCTAAGCGAGTCCTAGAACTGGACAAATACAGGGATGAAAAGGGGAAGTCTTTGTTCTGCGACACCATTGGGAACCAAGGAAATTTTTCCCTGGGCGATGCCCTCTGGAAGTGCTCAAACCTCTTCAGCAACGTCAAGCTCAAAATGAGCCACAAGCGAATAATGCTGTTCACGAACGAAGACAACCCTCATTCTAATGATTCTGCCAAGACCACGCAGGCAATAGCTAAGGCCAAGGATCTCCGAGAAATGGGTGAAAACAATATTGTTAATAAAAAGGCAGTTTTACATGTGACAGAACTCACACTTTAAACATTTTGCTTCAGCCCTTCTGAGATGTATAGAGCCTTTCTGAAGTTCCATATCTCCTTGAAACGAAGCATTTTATATATTTTAGATACTATAAAACATGACAACAGACGCACAAAGCTGTTCTCTAAAATATTGGTTGTGAGACACTTTTGTTTTATAATAGTGTCTCTTTTTAGGTATTGTTGTCGATCTGATGCATCTCGAGAAAGCCAAGGGTTTTAACATTAACCTATTTTATCGAGACATTGTCAACGTTGATGAGGATGAGGACTTGGGAGTGCAGGTAAAACCATCAGAAAAGCTAGATGATCTCATGAAGAAGGTACGGGCCAAGGAATCAAGGAAAAGGGCTCTATCAAGGTAAGATATTACAGCATTTTTGGGGTTGGTTGCATGTAATGTAGCTAGCTGTCTCCAGGTGTACTGCATTACTGTACCTTTATGTTCATTTACTAAGCATTACAAATACCCAGTGTTTACATAGAGAATGTTTGCAAAGCATCAAAGAGATTTGCAACTTCACTGGATGGCTTTATTTCAGAAGAAATTTATGTAATTTTACAGCAGAACGGAAAAATAATCCTACTCATTCTTACAAATGAACCAGAGTTGCCTTCCTAATTGCCCTTATAGAAATATGTATTTTGTTTCTTGTTCTCTTGAGGACCAAAACTAGAAATACTTTTATAGTAAAAAAAATTGTTATATTTTTATGTCATATTTATAGTGTTTCCCTAAATCAAAGTTTACTCTCTCCCATTGTTGTTCATGCAGCCTATGTAAGGGTGGGTTGAGGAGACCTGAGATAACGTTATCTGTGTTTATCTTAAAAATGGTCAATGGAACAAGCTTATAGGTAGTTTTTTTTTTTAATACATTTGACTTATGACAAAAGACTGTTCTCCTAGCGAGGTACATTCTTGGTACGTGTGTAATTAATGTTAAGCACGTTAAGATGTTGGAAGGATTGTGCAAAAGAATCCTGCATATATCCATAAATATAGTGCATTCTAGTTCAAGCAATGATATTTGTACACCTCTTTGTTTACTGTCTTGGCTTTGTAACATTTTCCATAACCCCCTTCAGTCCCAGGGGTTTTGGGTACCTCAAGTCCCGGAGCAATTTTGCCATTTTTGTGGTATGTCGGTTAAGCGATTATTCTCCTTCCCTGATAATAGTGTACCCATGTAAACTATATATTTTTTTTTTCGAGGAAGGAGAGGGCTTTCTTTTGATAACATAGTTAGATTATTAGCTCAAAATTTAGGATGAGAAATTTAGTAAAAGCTAGCGAAAATTAGAAAAAAAACACTTTTTATATATATTTTCTCCTCTGAATCCTAACAAAATCCCCTCCAATTTTATCAATTCAGGTGTCCTAGTTTCAGAAATACCTAATTTTATATAGAATTTCCATACTTTCCCAGCACTTATAGGGAACATGCTATAAGGCAGGGGCGTCCAACGTGCAGCCCGCGGTACTGGCCTGTCCTGCTCACGCGGTACTGGCCTGTCCTGCTCCCCTTGAGCGCCACACGTTCAAAGCCGCGTGGGGGCTGCTTTTAACTTCGTAGCCGGGCGGCCGCTTTGAATGTGGTCTGTCAAGGGGACAGACCACATTCAAAGCGGCCGCCCGGCTACGAAGTTTAAAGCAGCCGCCGCGCGGCTTTGAACGTGTGGCGCTCAAGAGGGCTGGCCCACAGAAGGTGTTCCTCATGACAAGGATAGGGTCATCACATCGGAGGAGAGCAGGAAAAAAAAAAGTATTACCAATGGACATGATAGAAGTTTAATTTCTGCTAGCTACTGTGGCTGCTTGTGCATGATAGGAGTGTGATTGCTATATTAAATATATATGATTACTAACAGGAATCACACTCCTATCATGCCCAGGTAGCCAGTACATGCTGGATCCTGGGTATGCCTGGGCATGATAGGAGTGTGATTCCTGTTAGTAATCATATATTTAATATAGCAATGAGACTCCTATCATGCCCAAGCAGCCAATACATGCACATAACCTACAGCCTCCCTGTGCCCTGCCCCCCCTACTTACACATTCATGCTATAACATGAATATTCATTCATCACAAACATTAATTCCCTCACTCACGTAAACTCATTCATACACCCTCCCCCACCCTTACCTGAACTGCTGATATGTCCCTGCCACTGCAAGAAGGTCAGGATGTTCCGGTACGTCCATATGTGTTTCTTGAGATGCGTTTTATGGACGTACTGGTACAACTATAGGGCACTGAAGGGGTTAAAATGTATTAGATTTTTCTTTTTTTCTTTATCTCCAGGCTGACCTTCAAGTTGGGCAATGATGTCAATCTCTCTGTGGGGATATTTAACTTAGTTCAGAAAGCTGTAAAGCCAGCTCCTGTGAAACTTTACCAAAAGTCCAATGAACCAGTGAAGACCAAGACACGTACTTTCAACAGGGAGACGGGAAGCCTACTGCTTCCCAGTGATACCAAAAGATCTCAGGTAAAGGGGGAAACAAATACTGTATTGGACTTGGGAAGAAACCTTTAGTTTCCCCAAGACGTTATAAGTTGCTGGTATGCTTATCCTGCCCCAAGTAGCACAGCTCAGGGAAAGTTCCATTCTGCTCTACAGCCATGAGTTTCCCTGGACTGAGCACTTAAGTCCAATTTCCATCGAGATCAAGGTAGACTCTGGAGGAATGTGACGAGGAAGAAAAATGTTTTGTTAGTCGTGTTTTTTTCTCTGCATGTGCTTCCTTTAGTTAGTGCATGATTGATTCAGTTTGCAATGGACCACTTACCTAGTTCTTTGTATTTTAATGTACAGTGTTCACTTTAATACCCTGCATGTTTTGTTTTCATATTTTTTTCTTTTAAGACGTATGGAAACCGTCAGATTTGTCTGGAGAAGGAGGAGACTGAGCTGTTAAAAAGGTTTGATGATCCTAGTTTGGTACTTATTGGGTTTAAACCGATAAGTTTCCTGAAGAAGCAACATTTCATTAAGCCTGCACAGTTTGTCTACCCAGAGGAATCTCTCATTAACGGTGAGCTCAAAGGGATAGTTGCTGAATGCTATTAAAAGGCTAGTTAAGATCCTAGTTTGGTGATGCGTTTTCTGAGTTCTCGAAGACCCACTTGGTAACTGGGTCAATATGGAGCACTCGGTTCCAATGCTGGCATGTTCCAATGGTTATTCATCCCTTTAAAATATAATTATGCTACTTAACATAAAGAATATATCAATAGATTGTGGACATTAAGTACCTGCTGCTTAAGAGTAAAAAAAACTCAAACTCTGGGGTTTATTCACCAAAGCAGGAGAGTTTGTTTTAGCAGAATTATGGTTACAGCTCACTGAATTCTTTGCATTATGAAGGGCCAACCTAAACAAGTCTCTCCTGTAAGTTGGGCTGAGCTGGACATGCATAATTGCTAGGTCAGTCAGTGACGTTATGAAATATGACTTGGTTATACAGAACCAGGCAAGATCTTCTTGGAGCAGCATAATGTATAATGAAGCTGGTGACATGGCACTTCAACTCCTATCAAAACCCTCCAGCCAACTCCCAGTTTAGTAAATAAAGCTCTATCGTATAACTTCCTTACCAAATAATTATTGTCTCCTCTCTGTTTTGAATTGGGAAGGGAGGGTGATGGTTATACTACTTGAAGGAGCTTTGGCTGAGGAAGGAATCGATACCAAACAATGTAGAATTATGATAAACTGTGGGGGATATGGCACCCGCCACCAACATATTTTCCTAGTCTGTTCACACCATTAGTATCAACACATCTGGCATTGTGTGAGATCTGCTACACGTGGCTTGTGGCTGTTTTGTGTAATCTTATATTTGAAAAATCTGCACAAATTCGATTGCAGCTCTCAAGCAGCAAGCTAATTTGTTTTAGGGTATGATTAACCTGAAATGAAAGCAATATGTTTTGGTTTAGTGATTTTAATTTCCTAGCACATTTGTAAATTAAATTGACCTCTCTGATTTATCTTAGGCAGTAGCACCTTGTTTCAGACCTTACTGACCAGGTGCCTGTCTCGGGAGGTGATGGCCATCTGCAGATATACACCTCGCAGAAACACGCCGCCTCGTTTTGTAGCATTGGTCCCACAGCAAGAGCAACTGGATGATGATAATGTGCAGATTAAACCGCCAGGTGAGACAAATAACTGTTCTCTCTCATGCTTGATTACTATGAGAAAACACTTCCTTGGAAAACATGCACAATTAGTATACATATTGCATGCTGCTAATCTATCTAACTTACCATAATTGTTAGTGTAGCTTGACATAGTAGGTTTTATATAGTGAAGTATTCTGTGTGCGACTTTTCCTAATTCCTTTAGGGTTCAATCTTCATTTCCTACCCTTTGCTGATGACATTCGAAAAGTTGACTTTCCAGAAAAGATCACTGCTAACGATGAACAAGTCAATAAGATGAAAGAAATTGTGCATAAACTGAGGTTTAAATACAGGTGAGTCTGTACTTAAGTGCAAGATAAAGATAACTGTGAGTGTGCAAATTAGGAATCTCTGCGCCACAGGTTTTCTTTTGTTTCCCCTCATATGTTTCCCAAATATTTATAGGGCTTCAATGATCAATAAAGCAAAAGAGGAAATTACATCAACACCTACCATGGAGAAATACATACTGAGATAATAAAAACTCAAACAGACATAGTTTAAAGGGCAACTCCAGCATCCCAGGTGGTATATTCAACAAAGAATGCATACTAAAGTACTTTGTAAGTACTTTCATACATGTTCACAAAACCCTGACGGGGCATACTTTGGTAGAAGCTGCGGTAAAATGTCTCCTCCGTGTCCTGAATTAGCCGATCAGTGACAGCAAAGCAATCCCCTTTGAAATCAGCTGGAGAACTCGGTGCACGGGGGGCTTGCAGACATCTGCTTGGACTGAATGCCGAGCCAGCACTGTTGCTGCCTAGCATTTAGTATATTGCCTGCACAACAAATAGCTGAGCTGTGAAAATGGGGTGTCCCTTTAAGAATACTTTACAGAGCAACAAAGTAACCTTAAGATTCCATATGCACAAGGAGTATGCACTGAGCAGTTTGAATTATGTACAGGGCTTAGCGATTCTCCTGTTGACATCGTTTTTTTTTTGTTTGGTTACTTCATCCTTTTTAGTTTCATTATAATCCAAGAAAGCTTTACACTCAACACAGTAAATCACAGAATTATAACACATGGCCCTAGTTTTGTGACACAAATTAGGATATTTTATTTGAAATTACTAGCACCAATGACTGAGATCTGAGTCCAATATATCCCATTGGAGAATGATGGACCAACATTTGTGAGACGAGTGCTCACGGGAATCTATCTTACAATGTTTTATTTCAGCTTGTGTACTGCATTATGCTTCAGAAATGGAAACTTGATATAATGAAAAAAATAGTGATTTGCCAAGTGCCTTGTGGGAGTAGATGATGTGTGTCTACTAAATATTTGCAAATGAGCCAAAAACCTAATCTTTTTTGGGATTTCGAGCACTGAATTATGTTGTCTGCCCATTTGGTTCGCATGAAAATCTTGTGGCGTTTTTTTAATTTGGGAACCAAATTCGTTGCCTGGTACTGACGTTCATTCATGCTCTCTAAATGTTTCCCTACCTTCTCTGCTAATCACTTACATTTCTGCTTACACTTCTGCATCTCCGCTGACATAACCTGACACATACTTCCACCACAATGGTGACTTTTCTGGTGACGTTTCTGTTAACGTCCTCTCCCTCAATCCTTTTCGCAACGTCAATCAGGGGAAAATATGTCACTAAAAGCGCTATCATTTTGGTGGAAGTTCATGTTAGGAGATGCAGACAAAGATAGAAGAGAGCGAAGAAGATGCGGAAGTGGTTGGCAGAGAAGGTAGGGAAACATTTAGAGAACGTGAAAGAGGCTGATTGAGAGAGAATGAGAGCTTTTTGCTTTGTGCGCTTTGGGGAGGGTTTTGCCTTGGCTTCATATAAATAGCCAAATTTGCAATTTGTACGAATCCGAATGTGCAAGTGTAGTGTCTGCTTTATTAGGACTATCACATAATTTACTTTTGAGGTTTTCGATCTCTCTGTCAATTTATATTTTTGTATTTGGATATTCAGGAATGATGCATTTGAGAACCCTGTACTTCAGCAGCACTTCCGTAACCTGGAGGCTCTTGCTTTGGACATGATGGAGCCAGAGCCCATAGAGGACCTCACATGTAAGATTTTGGAGACCTAGAATGCTTTGTTATTTTACACGGCCAACAGTGACAAGGGTATTTATAGAAATGATATATTGATATTACAGTGCTGTACAATATATATAGATTTAAATACAATTTTATGTAATGGCCAAATGGTTCTTATCTAGTGTGAGAGTATTTGGTTCTTAGTCTCCTGTTATTATATTTAGGATAGCCATAAGCCTATCCCATGTGCATTCCTCACTTTGTTAAAGGGACACCACTGCTATCATATGCACTTTAATTACATTTTCACGGTGTGTCCCTTGCAAATGCATTGGGGGTTCTGTAGAATTTCTCCATATGCTCTAACCCCAAACACACCTCCACGCACGTCATATACCAGTTTTGACTCGGCAAATGCTGCAGGCTGGTGTCTGTTCAAACCCCTTTGTGCATTCATGGAAAGCAATTTTATTTACCGTATTGGCTCGAATGTAGGCCGCACTTTTTTCCCCCACTTTAAGTCTTTAAAGTGGGGGTGCGGCCTATATTCGGGGTCTAGCGCCCGACTGCATGTCCCGGGCGCCGGGCAGGCAGCGGGGTTAGGATACAGATCCCCCGCAGCGGTGCAGGGGACCTGTATCCTACTCTCGGATGTGCTCAGACAGCCTCCCCTGCCGGCACTTTCCACGGGGGGGGGGTGCCGGCACGGGAGGTTGTCTAAGCGCATTGTGCGGACGGTCACCGGCTGCGGCGATGCGGGTAAACAGCCTCCGCTGCCGGCACGTCTGCCCGATGTGCTTTAACAATCTCCCTTGCCGAGAATTCCCATGGGGGGAGTCCCGGCAAGGGAGATTGTTAAAGCACATCGTGCAGATGTCCCGGCAGCGGAGGTTGTTTACCCGCATCGCCGCAGCCGGTGACCGTCCGCACGATGCGTTTTACCTCTGCCCCCAAGACTTACCAGAGCAGACCCCCGGGTGTCTTGCGGGGCCGGCGGGGGACATCTACGCAATACGCGTTTACAACTTCCGGTGCCGGCACATCCGCTGAGTGCCGGCACCGGAAGTTGTATACGCGTATTGCGTAGATGTCCCCCGCCGGCCCCGCAAGACACCCGGGAGTTTGCTCTGGTAAGTCCGGGGGGGGGCAGAGTGGCAGCATATCTCGGAGGGGGTGGAGGAGGACAGTGGCAGCATATCTCGGGGGGGGGCAGTGGCAGCATATCTCGGGGGGGGCAGTGGCAGCATATCTCGGGGGGGGGCAGTGGCAGCATATCTCGGGGGGGGGAGTGGCAGCATATCTCGGGGGGGGAGACAGAGTGGCAGCATGGTTTTTTGGTGCTTTTTTTAAAGAAAAAAA